>NC_048299.1:133326915-133626915 GCF_013100865.1 Trachemys scripta elegans | reverse complement strand
GTACGGCTTTCAGCGGAGTCGCTGGTGGTAGGTCCTGCGGTTGACACCCATTTGGTACAAGATGGCTGCCTTGATCTTAGAGTAGTCCAGCACCTCCTGCAGATTGAGGTTGTGATATGCGACATGAGCTGGGCCCGTTAAGTAAGGGGCCAAGATAGTGGCCCAATGTGCAGTGGGCCACTGGATGGCGGTTGCAACCCTCTCGAAAGTCACGAGATAGACCTCGGGATCATACCCGGGCCCCATCTTTGTTAGGCGCATTCTCCACCAGTTGTGATGGGTCTGACACCACACCACCCCTTTGAGGCAGAGGTACGAGGGGGTATCGAAACCTCACCACTCCCAAGTTCACAAGCCTCTCTGAGGGTGGCCTGGTGCGGCCTAATGGCCTTCTCCATGCAATCATCCCTTGGTTGGGCTAGTGGGCCCTAATGGCTAGAGTCCGTGTAAATCGTTCCCAGCGTTGGAGCAGTACAGCTCAATGGCCAGAGTCCATATAAACCCTATTGGCCAGAGTCCATATAGCTCGCCCCAAGAGTCAGGGCCTTGTGGCCCAATGGCCAGAGTCCATATACTTCGTGTGTGTGTGTGTGTGTGTGTGTGTGCGCGCATGTGGAGTGGTAGGGGGACCCGGGCCCACCCTCTCCACAGGGCCCCGACTCAGGGCCCTGATAGTGGCAAGTTCCCCTTGCGACTAGCTCGGCAGGGATCCTCCCATAACACTCCGAGCATCTGTCCGGCTTTAATGCTGTTTGACTCTAAAGTTCCCCTGGGTCACTTCCTACCATAAATGGCAGGTTCTCTGCTTCGGGGTGGAGGGGGGGAGCGGTGACCAAGCCAGATATTATAGCTGTTGAGTAAGAGCCAGGGCTCCAACATGTAACTTCCCACTTGCCTGGGAGCACCCCTACTCTTGTCCCCATTGCCAGAGACACAATCTGAAAAGGGGAGTAAGGAGGGTCTGTATGGGCATGTAGCAGGGTGGTCACCCCACTCCTGCCCAGAGGGGTTAAAAACAGCCCTGGAGAAGACTGTAGCTGGGGAAAGGCTGATTGGGGAAGCAGCCTCAGCTGGGGCCATGCCCCAATTAGGGCCCAGCTGGCCCTTATAAGAGGGCAGTGGGCCAGGAGCAGGGAGTCTCTCTCTGTCTCTACAGGGAGAAGGGTCTGGCTGCTGGGAAGCTGAACCAAGGACCTAAAGTGGAGCAGGGCTGGGGAAAGGCCAGATGAGCTGGGGAGCTCTGGCCTGGAAAACCCCCCGGCTGCAGGCCTTGTTAAGGGCTGAAAAGGTACTGGGATTGCAACGGGGCAGCCCAAGGGTAGGCAGCCCAAGGGTAGGCAGAGGCAGCAGTTCCAAATCATTCTTGCCAATGATGAGTGGCAATTATACTGCAGTCCTCCCCAGTGAGTGGGGGGGCTAGACGGTGACTGGCAGTAGCCATAGTCAGAGGCAAGGTTGGGCTAGAGGATGGGGGTTCCCCGGGGAGGGGAGACCCAGATCTGTGGGGTACTGCAGCGGGCAGATCCCCGAAAGAAGGGGCACCAGGATCTGGGAGGGACACCGGGGCCAGCGGCAAGCAAGACAACGGCCTGCAGAGGGCGCTTCAGAGACTGGTGAGCTAATTCCCTGGACAAACAGCAGGAGGCGCCGGAGTGGTGAGTCGTCACCCCACTACAGAGCACAAAAAGTAAAATGGTTTTATGTAATCCAGTCACTGTCCAACATTAAACAGTTGAAAACTAGGTTTGAGTTTGGTATATAGAGACCTCAGTCTGTTTAGTACCATGGCAAGCACACCATTATACATCCATTTAACCTTTTCTTAAAGATACAGAAAAGGGAAAAAACAGTTATGGCATTTGAAATGTATTAGATAAAGCTTTTATTTTACCAACATCCCTTGTTCCCTTGCCCTTTATCTGGAGGGAGTTCTTAGAAGGAAAAAAAAAACATATTTGACAGTCTTTTAGATGGTATCAAAGATGATAATAATAGTAATAGTAATAACTGGGGGGAAAGAAAATAAGCTAGTTGTGATGAGCTGGAGCTATTGTTGTTAAAGTCTGATACTATTTCCAAAGAAGGCAAAACAGGAGAGAAAAGAAGAGTTAAGACAGAACATGCAGTTTCTTTTTCTGGTGTTAACTTTTACTTGCAACCTCACTGCTGGAAAAACACTAGCCCACCACACAGTCTTATCAGACACTTAAGACTGGGCAAACTTGTACAAGCATCAGCTGTTCAGGACATTGTCTTAGTTGCCTCTTTCTGGACACAGGTTTACAGCAGTGTTACAAAATATAGTATTTTCCAGCTAAGCCAGACTCCTATTAGACAGAAGCAAAACAGAGAGGGATAGAAAAGAGAAAAAATAAGGTAGGGAAGGAAAAGAATACACAAGAGAGGAGATGACAAAGTCTCACATCCTAGGTGGTGTTGGGATATAGATGGAGCTGGTGAAGGTGGCAGTGTTTGTGTCATCTAGTTTAATCTCTCTGGTCCAGTCTCATTAGAACATCTCTCAGGGTTAGGAAGAAGAACATCTAGGATCTCAAGAAACAGTAGGGATGGCAGCCATGACGGTGAAGCTCCGTCCTTCCCTCCCCTTCTCTCATCGTTCAGTCAGCCAACATTTCAGTAGCCAGCTTTCCCACCAAAGTCTCTTTTTGACCAGGGCCGGCTCCAGGCACCAGCCCACCAAGCATGTGCTTGGGGCGGCGCCTGGAGGGGGGCAACGCGGCGGGGTGCTCCAGCCCGAGAGCGGGGCCGTGACTGGGCTCGCCGCCCTCCCCGCGGTGCTCCGGCTGCCAGGGAGAGTGGAGCCGCAGTGGGCTCGCTGCCCTCCCCACGGCGCTCTGGCCGCTGGGGGTCTCTGCCCTGCTCCCAGCGCTCTGGCCGCTGGGGAGAGTGGAGAGCCCCGGCCAGGCTCTCCGCCCTCCTCCCGGCGCTCTGGCCGCCGGGGAGAGTGGAGCCACAGCGGGCTCGCCGCCCTCCCCCCGGCACTCCAGCCTGTCGGGTATTGCGGGCCCGTGGCCAGGCTCAGCACCCTCCCATGCCGCGCTGGGGGAGGGGGCAGCAGGTGGCTTTTTTGCCTAGGGCTGCAAAAAAAGCCAGAGCCGGACCTGTTTTTGACAACCCCAAAAGGGGAGTTATGGGTGGAATAGTTCATCCTCACAGTTTGTCCACCAATGAGGCCTGGTTTCTGACACACAAATTTCAGTTCACTGATTTACATAAGAACGGCCATACAGACCAAAGGTCCATCTAGAGAAGGAATAAATAGCACTTCCTTATTTTCTTTCTCCACACCACTCATGATTTTATAGAGCTCTATCATATCCCCCATTAGTCATCTCTTTTCCAAGCTAAAAAGTCCAAGTCTTATTAATTGCTCCTCATATGGAAGCCGTTCCATAATCCTGATAATTTTCTTTACAAAGCATGATCTTAACATGTCCCTGAGTTGTATCAGTAGAACTTTTTGATTGAACTAATTCAGACTGTCTCATTTTTGCACCTTTTCTCCATCATCACTTATTGCTATAGGTTATTGTGACATTTTATGAACTTTTACTCACTTTTTACAGTTGAGTTCACAACTGGGGTGAATTCGTAATCCTAACTATCAGAACAGAATTTATTCCCCTGCATAATTTAGCAAAAGCCATGACAATCCAGCCTAACAGGGGTTAAGAAAAGAGAAACTCAAAAGGAAACTTATTTTAAAACCAAACTCTAAAAACACTAGATCAATTAGGGAAGCCTCAAATATTAAGGGAAAACCTCTCCAGCTTTATCTTTATATAATTGGGAGGTATTAACGGTTAATCTTTCAGGTATACTCAAAATTATACTCAACAAAATAACATAGCATAGGGTTAACAAAATGATCATTTGACAGAACAGGAGGCACAAAAGTAGCTGAGACCCTGAAATGGGGAACGTGGCACATTACAAAACAAAATTTTCCGCAGCTTCCCATGTAAGGAAGGGTTATTGATGAATCAAGGGATGGCAGGGAATATGGTCTATGGATGTGCACAATGAACAGGGGATCACAATTACTTTGTGTTGTTCTAAATCACTTGATATTTTCAGTACCTGCATGATGCTGTGTCCCGTATTGCTTCTTTAACATGGTCTACCTTAGAAATCATTACCCAACTGTACTAGTAGTGGATTCTCTGCATGAATGTTGACACTCTTCAAGTGAAACAAAGTCCTTTTATGCATTGTCAGGCTGCAGTATAGAAGATGCATAATTTGAGGGACATGGTATAGTCCTCCTTAGTGGATGGACACTCCATCTCTTTCTATTTCCCCAAAGATCTGCTTGATCTCTATGATTAATTGAAGGGAAAACATATGACGTATGCCTTAAAAAAACCCAACTTCCATTAAAACAAATCACCATCTCAAACTGTTTTTACTCTGTCAATTTATCAATATTTGGTAACTGTCCTCATGCTTTGAGTGAATGAGATTCAATTGATCCTCTGTGGTGTGTTTTCCACTGACAGGAAAATGTTCCAGTTTAAACTGAGTGGTGTTTCTAAAATGAGAAATACCTCAGAGCTAATACACATGCCCAAACAATCAAATATTAAATTGATGGAAAAGGGGGAATAAATAAATAATAAATTAATGGAGATGTCTTATCTCCTAAAACTGGAAGGGACCTTGAAAGGTTGTTGAGTCCAGCCCCCTGCCTTCACTAGCAGGACCAAGTACTGATTTTGCCCCAGATCCCTAAGTGGCCCCCTCAAGGATTGAACTCACAACCCAGGGTCTAGCAGGCCAATGCTCAAACCACTGAGCTATCCCTCCCCTAACCATTTGACTTCCCCTGCACATGCCTCATATATCTAGTTACTTACCAAGATTGAACATTACACCAATTATGTCTCCAGTGGTAGTGCCTAGTGATTCTAAACTGGTATTAGGGTTTCATTGTACTAGGTGCTCTGTACAAACTAATAAACAAGTCCTTCTCTCAGAGAGCTGTCCATTGCCCAGATTTTCGTGAAAGCTTTGAATGATAAATTCTTTTCTCAGGAAGAACATACAGAAACGATAAGCCAAGTTACTATCATAGGGAAGGCTAGAGACTTGAGTCTAGTTCTTAAGCAACATAGAGCGCACTCATGCATTCAAATGAGCGAAACATACAGGAACAAGATAAATTCTTAAAGAACTAATGAAAGTGCACATAGCTCAGCCTTATGTTGCAAAGTTCCTCAGAGCTTCAGTCTGGACGCTGATAGTTTTTAACAGTGTTTCTGGATTTCTTTCTGAGATTGATTTTTGGCATTGTTATTATTATTTTGTATTACTGTGACATATGAGAGCCTTAGTTATAGACCAGACCCATTCCGCTAAGAGCTGTACAAACATAGAGCAAAGAGCTTACAATCGAAGTAGAAGACAAAAGGCAACAGATGGCTACTAACTAGGGAATATTGGATTACTTAGCGCATCCTGTTTGCACTCTTATATTTTAAATTTAGAAAAAATGAAAGTTTTTTTTTTTTTTACACATTGGTGGAAAAGAAATAGTATTGAATGTTTTTAATCTCGCCCCACAACATAACTAGATAGGCTGATACCCACTTTAATTGGACATGACTGGAACATTATTTTAATAAATTTTGACAGGTGTTCAATCAAACATAAAAATTCAAGAGCTGGTGTTCTCTTTCATTTAATACATTGGATATGTGCTATGATTATCACAGTGGACCCAATGCTGTATGCCAAGCACTCAACTTATGCTGATTTCAAGGTTAATTAAGGGCACTCAGCTAGTCTCAGCAGATGCTTCTAGGATCAGATGCAATATTACCATTTGTTTGTTTATTTTATACTTAAAAATCCTCTTGCATTAATGCTTTGGGTGTCTAAAATATGAGTGTTGGCAAGTTCAGGAATTAGACCAAAAAAGAGCAGGGCAAAATGTAGTCTCCAATAGACTTTTATTAAGGTTAACATCACAATGACTGTGTGATCTGGAGAAGGTGGAACATAAGCATACATGAGTAGAATTACTCTGGAGGATTATTCCACTGGTTAGCATGCCAGGATGCTTGAAAGATACTAAAAATAATGTTTAATATTTCAAGTGTTCATAACTTTCTTATGGTTTAGCATATGGAAAGACCGTACTATGCAGGGTTTCTCGTATTAAATGACTCAACTTGCAGGCAGTGATTTGAAATTTGGGATTATTTCTCTCTAACAACTTCATCTTTAGTTGCTAAACACTGGCCTTAACTTCATTAGGAAAAAGTGTGTGCTCTCAACTCAAGTTAGCTTACTTGAGGTAAAATCCTAGTAAAGACCAGGTTTAAATAAAAAAATGTCTCCCTTATACTAATTAAATTGACCTGCTAATTTATGTACAAATGAAACTGCCTTGTCTTCTCTAGAATTTTACTTTGAGTTAGCTGATTTAAGAACACACATTTTATTCCTAGTGAAGACACAGACAAGCAATATTAATAATATAGAATCATGGAAATGTAGAGCTGGAAGGGACCTCAAGAAGTCATCAAGTCCAGCCCCCTGCACTCTGACAGTACCAAGTAAACTTGGACAATCTCTGATAGGAGTTTATCCAACCTGTTTTTAAAAACCTCCAATGATGGGGATCCAACAACCTCCCTTGGAAGCCTATGTTATGCTTATAAGGAGCACACAGAATCTTTTTCAAGGGGATAAGGCAATATGTCGCATTTATTGAGAGTACAATTTAAACATAAAATCAGCATATGCTTCCATTAGCCTCCCCCCACACACACACACACACGCACACTCACACACATCCCAAAAGGTTCTGCAGCTGGATCTTATAGTTACTAGTCCTTAGTGTTGCTCGGTCAGTTCCAGTGGCCAGCTGAAATTGCACACGAGGGAGGGGAGGAGCTGGAGCTGGGTCTCTGTCGGACATGTCCAAAGCGCTGATGTTGATGCAGAATGAACCCGAAGTCCCATGGCAATACACTCTTCTTTTATAGTAATAAGTTCTCATACAAGTCTATGGACCTTGCTCTGTCACACCAAAGCTGTTAACCATGAGGTAGTCAAAGTTACTCCCAATCAGCATTATTTTGGGTTGTTACTGGGAGTATCCACAGCTGTTACTTATCTCATCCCTCTGGCTCCTCTCTATCTTCTCCTTGGGGCATATGCCTTTGTTTTAGGGTTGTCAATCTGCTACCAGGGTGATTCTGATAATAAGGTTGGTGCCTCAACTTCTTCAGTCCCCCTCAACCATCCGACCCATCAGTACTTGGTGCCTCCTATCTCTTTTTTGTTAGCATGCCATACAGTCTTCATTCACACACAAAACAGTAAATAATTTCAAAAGCAAGAATTACAGCCATAACATGTATCCTTCTAAAAACAATCATTAACACGTAAAGCAAAAAATAAAACCAAAACAATTTCTTCTTACTAATTCAAAGCTAACAAAATAAGCAAACTGGAGTACAATTTCCTTGAGACAATCTCTCCCCATTAGGCGTTTGGGGAGAGATTGTCCAGAGCTTAATAACCCTTACACTTAGCAAGTTTTTCCTAATATCTAACCTAAAGCTCCATTGCTGCAGATTAAGCCCACTACCTCCAGTCCTACTGTCAGTGGACATGGAGGACAACTGATCACCATCCTCTTTCTAACAGTACTAACCATATTTGAAGACTTATTAGGTCTCCCCTCAGTCTTCTTTTGTCAAGACTAAACAGTTTTTGAAATCTTTCCTCATAGGTTAGGTTTTCTAAACATTTTATCATTTTTGTTGCTCTCCCCAATTTGTCTACAGTTTAGGAAAGATGTAGTGCCCTAAATTGGACACAGTACATCAGCTGAGGCCTCACCAGTGCTGAATAAGTGTGAAAAGAATACCTCCTATGTCATATATGGCAATCCTATTAATACAGACCACAATGGTATTAGTCTTTTTCACAGCTGCATCACATTGTTGACTCATATTCAATTTGTAATCCACTCTAGCCACCCGATCCTTTTCAGCAGTATTATCACCTAGCCAGTTATTCGTCATTTTGTAGCTGTATTTGATTTATCCCTCCTAAATGAAATACTTGGCATTTGTTTTTATTGAATTTCATCTAGTTGATTTCAGACCAATTCTCCAATTTGTCAAGGTCCTTTTGAATTCTAATCCTGTCCTCTAAACTGCTTACTACCCTTTCCCGCTTGATGTCACCTGCAAATTTTATGAACATACTCTCCACTCCATTATCGCACGAAAAGAATATTTTCCAGATTCAGAGAGAAATGGAGCCTGAAGAGGAAGTCATCCTCTAGCTAGCTTTGGAGTTTCTATGCCAGGGGTCGGCAACCTCTGGCACGCGGCTCGCCAGGGTAAGCACCCTGGCAGGCCAGGCCAGTTTATTTACCTGCTGACGCGGCAGGTTCAGCTGATCGCGGCCCCCACTGGCCATGGTTCACCGTCCCATGCCAATAGGGGTGGCGGGAAGCCGCAGCCAGCACATCCCTCACCCGCGCCACTTCCCGCAGCCTCTATTGGCGTGGGACGGTGAACCGCGGCCAGTGGGGGCCATGATCGGCCGAACCTGCTGCATCAGCAGGTAAATAAACTGACCCGGCTCTCCAGGGTGCTTACCCTGATGAGCCGCGTGCCAGAGGTTGCCGACCCCTGTTCTAGGCAGAAACACAGTATTAGGGGAATCAAAAGCTTTGTTCTTTGGGTCCTGCATCCAGGTAAGCAATACAGTAACTTCTGCTGTAAATCACAAACTCTACCACACTTGTAGTTCTTGTACTGCTTCATAGGGATTTTTTTTTTTTTTGCAGGGGGGAAGAGGGCTTTCTGAAGTGTCCAAAAAATGCCACCCCAGCCTCTTCATTTGGCATTCATCCTGGTCATCATTCAGTTCTGTGGCTTCTGAGCTGCCTTCCCAAATTTTGCACTAGTATAGACAACTGACTAGCTTGAAAGGATAGCTCAGAGGCAGTAAAATCTTAAATTCCTTATTAATTATAAAATGGCGATATTTCACTTTTTGTCACATTCATAGGCTGTAGATGGAACAATGAGCTTCTCCAAGTGAAACCACAACTTGATCATAAGATATAGCTAGCTCCCTCTCACCATTGTGGACTCTTGAGGATTGGTGTGATGGTATAATTAAAATATCAACTCAAAATGTTTTCTATTAGTGCCTACAGATATGCAGTGTATTTTATTCATATATCTCTAAGATTCTATCAATCCATCAGTTGGTTTGGAAGGATTCGATTTTTAATTGGTAAATGCCGTACACACAAACTGATGAAAAAATATTTCCATTGATAATGAACCAGATAGGCCAAGTAAGAAAAATGCTGCTTGAACTTATTAGACTTCGATTTAAGCATATTTACTTTGTATATTTTGATGTGTGATTTTGACAATTTGTTTTTTATGGTTATAAATCTTTT
Organism: Trachemys scripta elegans; assembly: GCF_013100865.1. Lineage (NCBI taxonomy): Eukaryota > Metazoa > Chordata > Testudines > Emydidae > Trachemys > Trachemys scripta. The sequence goes on along the minus strand of NC_048299.1, from coordinate 133,617,452 downwards.
GAATTTCATTTTTTTTAGTCATTAAACAATTATCTGATACCACTGATAATTTCCGACATGTGAACATTTTGGTAAAAATAGAAAAAATGCTTAAAACTAAACACTGATATTATCCAAACAAAATTATTTAAAAAAATGGAATACTGCCAGATCTACTGATAAATTATACAGTGTTGTAGAGTGCAGTTGTGTTGTAAGTCCACAGTTTGCATCACCCTACAGTCCTATTAGAGTCAATGGGCTTTTTGTAGGGTGTAAAGACAGCAAGATTGTAATCAGTACAACATCTCCTTTGTTTTTTTACCTGTCTCTCAACTTTTTCAAAAGAAATCATGCTGTATGTTCACGCACTCACAGGGCATATGCAAGGTGCAATTAAAGATGAGTTATCCTTGGTTTGTGGATAACAAGTTAAATGGAAAACTAATGGAAGAAAATGCACATACTAGGTCCATCCCTTTTTAAACTCTACATTATTCAGGCAAGTTTCTAGAAATTAGATGTTCATTTTAGCAACAATAGATTGAAGATGTCTCCTTTGAATGGAAATTATGGCTCCACCTGAAGACAGACCTGTACTGACAAAATTGAAGTGGCCAAAGCATTATACAATTTTTCAAGCTGCTTTTAATTTTGGACAGTACCTTCCTTCTTTGGAAGAAACATCACAAACTTGGCTTTAGTTCAAGTGTGCAAGGTTTTTGGAACAAACTTTTCTGTCATTTTGAGCTTTAGTTGTAGAACCTGAATATGTGTTGTATCAAGAATTTTGTAGCTTCCTTAACTAGAGTTAGAAACTAAAGGCTGATCTTATTTACAACAATGTAAATTGAGAGTAAATCAATTTGAAGTCAATGGACTTATTCTGGATTTAAGCCAGTATAAACAAGATCAGAATCCAGTCATAATAATTTTGTTTTTTTTTCTCACCGCTTTCTGATGAAAGGAACTCTACCATTCATCATATTATAATTATGGCATCTCTTCCTCCTTGTTTCCTAAATGAGTTGCCTTAAGAAATCTTTCAAACAATAATAAATGTCCATTTCTGATTTTTTACACTCCATCAATCAAAAGGAAAATACACAAATATATATTTTTCTCTGCTCCAATTTTCTGATCAATTTCTGGTGAGGAACAGGAGTGAATACTAAAACTCCAATATAAGACTGTAAGAGGACATTGGCCCAAATAAAAATAAGCTCTTAAAAAAAAACACAACTCAGAACACGAAAAGGAAGAAAGGAACTTGCCACTTTAGTTCCCAAATGTTCCACTGGGTTAGGGTTTGATATTCTACCCAAAAAGTCAATATTGTCTCTCATTATTCTCCAGGAAAAAGAGCATGATATTTGCTTTATCACATAAGTTGCTCCATTTTCACAAATATTTCTGTGTTCAGTTAACTCTTACAGCTACACAGAATAAAACTTCTTATTTAACTATCAAAGGGGTAACCGTGTTAGTCTGGATCTGTAAAAGAAGCAAAGAGTCCTGTGGCACCTAATAGACTAACAGATGTATAGGAGCATGAGCTTTCATGGGTGAATACCCACTTCTTCGGATGCATGTAGTGGAAATTTCCAGAGGCAGGTATAAATATGCAAGCATGAGTGAGTCAGGCTAGAGATAACGAGGTTAGTTCAATCAGGGAGGATGAGGCCCTCTTCTAGCAGTTGAGGTGTGAACATCAAGGGAGGAGAAACTGCTTTTGTAGTTGGCTAGTCATTCACAGTCTTTGTTTAATCCTGAGCGGATGGTGTCAAATTTGCAGATGAACTGAAGCTCAGCAGTTTCTCTTTGAAATCTGGTCCTGAAGTTTTTTTGCTGCAGGATGGCTACCTTTAAATCTGCTATTGTGTGTCCAGGGAGGTTGAAGTGTTCTCCTACAGGTTTTTGTATATTGCCATTCCTAATATCTGATTTGTGTCCATTTATCCTTTTACATAGGGACCGTCCAGTTTGGCCGATGTACATAGCAGAGGGGCATTGCTGGCATATGATGGTGTATATTACATTGGTGGACGTGCAGGTGAATGAACCGGTGATGGTGTGGCTGATCTGGTTAGGTCCTCTGATGGTGTCGCTGATGTAGATATGTGGGCAGAGTTGGCATCGAGGTTTGTTGCATGGATTGGTTCCTAAGTTAGAGATACTATAGTGCAGTGTGTAGTTACTAGTGAGAATATGCTTCAGGTTGGCGAGTTGTCTGTGGGCGAGGACTGGCCTCCAACCAAGGCCTGTTACAGATATCATCTTCCTTTCCAAATGTAAATGGATGGACATCATACCAAATGGACTGAAGGTGAAAAATCCATTACTATCTACATACTACACAGACCACAGTGAGAGATTATGCCATACTCAATCAAAGAAACTGAAGAACCTCCAGTTCTCCAACGTGGAGTCTCTCATAAATAACCAAACTTCCACACAAACAGACTTTGCTAAAATAAGACAGGAGACCTACATTACACACTTCACCTCTCTACAAAAGAAAAAGGACTGTAAGCTGTCTAAAATCCTACCTGCCACATGGGGCCACAACAGTGGTACCCCTAAACCACCCAGCAATATCGTCAATCTATCCAACTACATACTCAGCCCGGCAGAAGAGTCTGTCCTATCTCGGGGACTCTCTTTCTGCCCTCCCAACCCCCACAAACATGATACAGTTCTGCAGCGATCTGGAAGTCTACTTTCGCTGTCTTCGACTCAAAGAATACTTTCAGGATAACACTGAACAGCACACTGATACACAGATACCCTCCCAACAACAGCACGAAGAAGAACTCCACATGGACTTCTCCTGAGGGTTGAAATGACAGTCTGGACCTATACATAGAATGCTTCCGCCAATGTGCACACGCAGAAATTGTGGAAAAACAACATCGCTTGCCTCATAACCTAAGTCGTGCAGAACGCAATGCCATCCACAGCCTCAGAAACCACCCCCCATCATCAAAGAGGCTGATAAAGGAGGTGCAGTTGTCGTCATGAACAGGTCTGACTACCAAAAGAAGGCTGCCAGACAACTCTCCAATACCAAATTCTACAGGCCACTTCCCTCAGATCCCACTGAGGAATACACTAAGAAACGGCACCATCTACTCAGGACACTCCCTACACTCACACAGGAACAAATCAACATACCCTTAGAGCCCCGACCGGGGTTATTCTATCTACTACCCAAGATCCACAAACCTGGAAATCCTGGACGCCCCATCGTCTCAGGCATTGGCACCCTCATGGAAGGACTGTCTGGATATGTGGACTCCCTACTCAGACCCTACACCACCAGCACTCCCAGCTATCTCCGTGACACCACTGATTTCCTGAGAAAACTACAATGCATTGGTGATCTTCCAGAAAACACCATCCTAGCCACCATGGATGTAGAGGCTCCCTACACAAACATCCCACACACAGATGGAATACAAGCTATCAGGAACAGTATACCTGATGTTGCCACAGCGCAACTGGTTGCTGAGCTCTGTGACTTTACCCTCACACACAACTATTTCAAATTTGATGACAATATATACCTCCAGACCAGTGGCACCGCTATGGGCACCCGCATGGCCCCACAATATGCCAACATTTTTATGGCTGACCTGGAACAACGCTTCCTCAGTTCTGGTCCACTCATGCCCCTTCTCTACCTATGCTACATTGATGACATCTTCATCATCTGGACCCATGGGAAGGAGACTCTGGAAAAATTTCATGATTTCAACAGCTTCCACCCCACCATCAACCTCAGCCTGGACCAAGCTACACGGGAGGTCCACTTCCTAGACACCACAGTGCAAATAAGTAATGGTCACGTTAATACCACCCTATACCGAAAACCCACCAACCGCTATGCCTACCTTCATGCATCCAGCTTCCATCCCGGACACACCACATGATCTATTTTCTACAGCCAAGCACTGAGATACAACCGTATCTGCTCCAACCCCTCAGACAGAGACCAACACCTACAAAATCTTCACTAAGCATTCTCAAAACTACGATACCCGCATGAAGAAATAAGGAAACAGATCAACAGAGCCAGACGTGCACCCAGAAGCCTCCTACTGCAAGACAAGCCCAAGAAAGAAAGCAACAGAACTCCACTGGCCATCACATACAGTCCCCAACTAAAACCTCTCCAACATATCATCAGTGATCTGCAACCCATCCTGGACAACGATCCCTCACTTTCACAGGCGTTGGGTGGCAGGCCAGTCCTCACCCACAGACAACCCGCCAACCTGAAGCATATTCTCACCAGTAACTACACACTGCACTATAGTATCTCTAACTCAGGAACCAATCCATGCAACAAACCTTGATGCCAACTCTGCCCACATATCTACACCAGCGACACCATCACAGGACCTAACCAGATCAGCCACACCATCACCGGTTCATTCACCTGCACGTCCACCAATGTAATATATGCCATCATATGCCAGCAATGCCCCTCTGCTATGTACATTGGCCAAACTGGATGGTCCCTATGTAAAAGGATAAATGAACACAAATCAGATATTAGGAATGGCAATATACAAAAACCTGTAGGAGAACACTTCAACCTCCCTGACCACACAATAGCAGATTTAAAGGTAGCCATCCTGCAGCAAAAAAACTTCAGGACCAGACTTCAAAGAGAAACTGCTGAGCTTCAGTTCATTTGCAAATTTGACACCATCCGCTCAGGATTAAACAAAGACTGTGAATGGCTAGCCAACTTCAAAAGCAGTTTCTCCTCCCTTGGTGTTCACACCTCAACTGCTAGAAGAAGGCCTCATCCTCCCTGATTGAACTAACCTCGTTATCTCTAGCCTGACTCACTCTTGCTTGCATATTTATACCTGCCTCTGGAAATTTCCACTATATGCATCCGAAGAAGTGGATATTCACCTGCGAAAGTTCATGCTCCTATACATCTGTTAGTTTATAAGGTGCCGCAGGAATCTGTGCTGCTTATTTAACTATGTAATTTCCTATTTTTTTTTAAAAAAGAACGTGAACATTACATAGTTAAGCACTAAGTAGTTCAGAAGTGTAAGAATTACAGTTATTGGTGCAACCTTCATTTGCCTCCTTGTTTTTGTACATTGTGATGCAGTCTTGAATTACATAATCACATTACTTTTTACACAGGACTTCTGCCCCAATAAGTTGCCAGGATGGAAATGCTTTGGGGATGAAGCAGGGCTGAACAGTCAATGAGACTGTTTGAAAGACACCTCTCTGATTTGTTGCATAAATTGAAAGTGTGAAGTGAATGAATCTGCTGAGTGCAATAGGAGAAGATGGTCTTGTTACCAAGGTAGATGAATGCCACCAAGAGGCTCTGCTATAAAAGTCCTATGTGAAACTGCACAAGTTACTTCAGTCAAAATGTTTGCAGGTGGCCACTAATTGTAACTCGTTTTCTGGATGCCCAGCATGAGACCCCGGGGACAAATAGGACTAAGTACTGAGCACTCACCACTGCAACTGAAAACCCTGGGAGGAGCAGTTGCTTAATACCTCTGGAAGTAAGGAAATCTGAAGATGAGGATTTAATGTTGAGTTGGGAGTCAGGCAGTCCTGAGTTCTAATTGTGCTACTGTCTCTGTGGGTTGTCTTGGCCAAGTCATTGTGCCTTCTGTTTCAGTTGCACATCTGTAAAATGGCAAATAAGTGTTATTTCCATTACCTCACAGGGTAGTTGTCAGGCTCAATCAATGTCCAAACCCATCATTTTTATAAAACTACATATATTGAAATCAAAGCACTATGAAAAAAAAAAACAGGCCCTAGCCATTTCAAGTTGAATGACCAATCATTGAACATTCCTGAAAATAATGGGACTTTGCAAATTTTGGCCTTACTCTCCCTAAGAACGTAAGAATGGCCACACTGAGTTAGACCAATGGTCCAACCAGCCCACAGCGTGTCTTCTATCAGTAGCCAGGGCCAGATGCTTCAGAGGGAACGAACAGCACAAGGCAATTATCAAGTGATACAGTTGCAGCTTTTGGCAGTCAGAAGTGTAGGGACACCCAGAGCATGGGGTGCCTCTGTGCCTATCTATGAAACACTCTAGACCTCACAGAAATGCTGTGAAAACTAATTAATTAATGTTTGTTAGGCTGAGATACTATGGTGATCAGTGCCGTAGGAAAAGCCCATGAGAAAACTATTTACCATACCATCCATACTCTTTCTCAGATACTGAATTAAAGTACAGGGGCACATCCTGAATGAGCATAAGAAGAACAGCTGCCTCATTCCCTGAGCACTGTACATCCTGTGCATTGAGTGAGTCAAGAATCCTGTAGGGAAAAACAGAATGTGCTCATGTAATTAAAAAACGGTATCATGCATATGCTGACTTACTATTGCATAGGAGACCTTTATTCTGACTGGTCTAGCTTTTGAGAGGTTGACTTTGCAACCTGAATGACAGTCTTAGCATTGTTTATTTAATAAACATAGTACATACTCCTATATGTATGGGAGAAAGTTCTAAATGATTAAGTAACTCAACCACACTCTTAAAAGTTGATTTAAAACAGCTTCTCTAAATATACCCTATTAGCTGTTAACTGATTGTTCATATATAGGTACTGTGACAGACCCAGACCAGTGGGGTACAAGAGTCTGGTAGAGGGCAAATATACTGGTCACTGGATGAGTAGTTTTCTGTTCCCTGAGTGACCAGAGCAGGGGCTGCACTAGAGTAATCAGGAACCTGCTAGCACCAGTTAAGGCAGGCAGGCTAATTAGGACACCTGGAGCCAATTAAGAAGCTTCTAGAATCAATTAAGGCAGGCTAATCAGGGCACCTGGGTTTTAAAAAGGAGCTCACTTCAGTTTGTGTGGGGGAGAGTGAGGAGCTGGGAGCAAGAGGAGCAAGGAGCTGAGAGTGAGGGTGTGCTGCTGGAGGACTGAAGAGCACAAGTGTTATCAGACACCAGGAGGAAGGTCCTGTGGTGAGAATAGGGAAGCTGTTTGGAGGAGGCCATGGGGAAGGAGCCCAGGGAGTTGTAGCTGTCATGCAGCTGTTACAGGAGGCACTATAGACAGCTGCAGTCCACAGGGCCCTGGACTGGAAGCTAGAGTAGAGGGCGGGCTCGGGTTCCCCCCAAACCTCCCAATTGACCTGGACTGTGGGTTCTCCAGTGCGGAAGGTCTCTGAGCTGTTCCCCAACCCACATGGTGAATCTCTGAGGCAAGAAAATCCGCCAATAAGCGCAGGACCCACCAAGATAGAGGAGGAACTTTGTCACAGTACATATAGGTTAAGTGGATGTAGACAATGGTTTTTTTTTACACATGTACATGTACACACACATTAAAGCTGAAATCTCTGGAGGCAATCCCACAGTATACGGCACATTAACTTCAGCAGTAAATTGGCAACAAAAAAACGTATTATAGTTCGAGAGGTCAGCTGTCCTCTTGCATGATTGGGTGTTAGATACCCAGTGCTTAATTTGCAATGAAAGAGGTGCCCTGGCTCAAGCAATTAGGTGCCAGGGCTTAAGCTTTTTTTTTTTTTTTTTTAACTTTCACAACTGATGCGGCAAGCCCAGAGGTGCTGGGGCTATGAACTGCCAAGCTTAGAGGTGCCGGGGCTCAGACCTGCAAAGCCTGGCACAAATTAAGCATTGCACACATCCTCTCACCCTTTACAGAACAGTCAGTGATTTTACTACTTAAAATAAGCAAAACATCTGCATCTCCAAGCATAGTGATGGGCCCCAACGAAGCCCAGAAGTGAAATCTCAATCTAGATACAGCTGTGAGTTTCTTGGGTTGGATCAATTTCTATCATTACTGGTCAGTCTCATTTTTATATATTTATTGCCAGTCCTAGCAGATAGATGACTTTGCAAGATTCTATGTATATTTTTTACCAGTACATCCCTTCTAGTAAATTGTTGGGCCTCTTCTGAGAGGGAGCTGATAATCGAACTGAGATCTGCGTCTCTGTGAACACAACTAGAGTACAACTAAAGGCAGAAGCTGAGGTTATATATGAGTAGCAGTATACATTTTAAAATGTAATGCCAAGACTATGCAGCAAGGGTGTTTTACTTTCACCCCAGCATCCGTGGACTCCTAGTCAGCAGAACTGTTGTGAACAGTCTAATACATTCCAGCTGTCTTTTATTGATTTCAGTGAGGAATTTCAGTCTACTTCATGGTTAGGATGGCTCAAATTTAGACTGAACTACTCTCTGTCATGGGGACAGAGATTTCTAGAGGGGATAAAGGTTGAGTCTTCTTTGCTTCACTTGATTTGCTAAGGATCTAGAGGTTCTTAAGGAGCTGAGGTTATCACCTACAAATTGGTCCCATTTACCACTTGGCTGCAAATCTATCATCTTTGATCTAATTTATATTGATATAGTTCTGCTGTATCTTTTGATTTCAGTAAAGTTATTTTTGATTTAATCATGCCAGGTGTCAAAATCTACTCATAGTGGTATCAAAGGTAGCTGACTGACCTAAAGGAATTGGCATGAGCATTTGATGTTAATGAATCTCCAGAAGAGAATAGCTAACTAGTGAGACCAATTTAGTGTCTCTAACATACTCACTTCCAAAGCTATCTGGAGGAAACTTAAGGAAACCTGAAGGCTCCAAGTAATATCAGAATAGCTTCTTCATTTTCTCTATAAATTTCCCAAAATAAGGAATATGGAAACTATCAAGAATTGGAAAGTAAAGTATAATGAGGTATTATATTTCAGATTTGGATTTCACTTATGCCAGCGTGAACCCACGGTAACTTCATTGACTTGAAGAAAATTTTCAGCTTCTCTTAAATAACAAATATTAGACCCTTTTTCTCTTGACACTTTGAATCTCATCAACTGTTACTCAATCTCTAATCTCCCCATTTGGGGAAACTTTATAAATAGAATTGGTTGAAATGTTAGATGAAATTTTTGTGAAAGCTTTATAGATTTGGCTTTTGCTGAAATCTGTTTTTTCACCAGTAATAACGAAGATGGTGGTAACAAGAAATAAGCCGTTTGTCTGAAGAAGTAATAGAACTATATTCTCAAAGCAAAGCAAATGGGAGGCTCCTCCACACACAGCAAAAATTAGTGTAAATCTACTGTGTATGATCAAAGTATGTTACCCTGCTATGTTGCCATTAGTTAAAACAAGAGTGAGAGCAATAAGGGTCTGGAGCTTTAAACCACACTGAGACACTTTGCACTGTAATATGACTATACAAAATACTATTTGTACTTTGATCTACTTTGTTGAGAAATTAAATAAAAATTTAAAATCTTCCTAAAAAGAAGTCTGAATTGAGCTTTGCTCATTATATATAATTGCAGAGAAAAATCTGAAAATCTAGTTGTTTAAATGTCAAAACTGAATTCTAAGATACATGCTTTTCCCATGGTACCTGGACCTAAGAAAGAAAGATTATTTTTTTCCCCGCCAGTACTATTAGTACGCACTCCTATTTCCCTATGCTATAAAAACCCAGAGTAAGACACAGGCTTGCTCTCCGAGCACAGCATTCAACAAATGAAATGATATGATGTCTTAAAGTAATGGAATAATAGAAAGAAACAAAAAATCACAACTGACGTAATTTTGTCAGATAATGATACATTAGCAAACTGGCAAAATGTCTGGTTTTAATGTGCAAAATGCATTAAAATATTTTCAGTAGTGCTAAATGGCAGCAGAGCAATAAATGGATCGTGATTTTTAACTATATTTGTGGTTCAGTTTTGATTACCAGATCCTTAATGTAAAGGTTTTTTGCTTTTCAGTATAATGCACTATTTCTGAGGGATTAAATTATCCTAAGAAAACTAATGTTTCCTCTCTCAGAGTGTAAAGAGGAGATTTTTACAGAAGATTTAATAACTTACAATGAAAATAAATATTTAGAAATACCTGTGGCACTTCAGCAGCTCTGTAGCTGTGAATGGCTGACTGAATTTCAGGAAGGCTTCCATCTTATTGAGTTTTCAGAAAGTGAAGCCACCACATGGAGATGAACTCACCTGAAAGTGGAGGGAATTGAGCTAGTAGGGAAATAATCTTAGTCCCTATTCCAGCAAGTAATTCTCTGGGTATTTTTGGAGGGAAATGAAGATATGTCAACAGAGTGAAGGGGAGATGTTTTCGTGGCCACGCCATAAAAGTTTGATTTATTCAGGATTAGCTTCCAGAAATACATCCATTATTTTGAGCTGTTGTTGCATCTCTGGGAGGCAGTCAACATTTTAAGATCACATGCATTTGACCGCTGTCCTGATATAGTATGGCCATATTAAAAATCTAACTAGATAAATAATCTAGAAACATGCACAGTGTACATGGTTGTGTTCAAGTTAACCAGTCAGACGTTCTGCCTTCTCCAGGCTAGTAAACTTCTTTAAAAAACAGAAAAGAGGGTCAAAGAGGATCATGCCTTCCAAGTGACACTGCACCACTGAGCCAGCAATTAAACTGATAAATGCCGAGGTAGACACCAGAGTCTGAGAAGCACAGAGGAATGAAATATTTATTTCAGTCCTTTTGTTACAGAAATAACATGGTCTAGAACAATTAAAATTTTCTGTAAAAAAACAAATCACTTAGCGGTAACATAGCACTTATACGGCACCTTTCACCAGAGAATCTCAAAGCATTTGGCAAAAGTTAAGTTAGCTTCAAAACATCTGTGTAGGGAAGGGAGGGAAATATTATATAAATTTGAAAGGCAAAAACTAAGTCAGAAACTAGTGATTATCCTCTTTCCCATCACTCAGGATGTGCCAGGAACCTATATACCAGGTCTCCTGATTCCTTGTCCTATGCCAAAACCACAAGCCCAACTTTCCTCTTCCTCTCAGTGTAACAAGATAACCTCCTGAAACACTGAGAAACTGAATGTTAATTATGTGCTACATTATATACATACTTCTGAAAACAATATATCCTTTGGCGTTTGTGACTGTTCTACCTGTATTTGAAAACAAATGGATTATTTCTTTACATTTGCTTAGCTATTCAGTTCACGCTGGATCACATTAGTTTCCTTCAAGCTGCATCATTCTGTCTACCTTATCAAACAGACAACAGAAATGAAATGCTAGAAAAATGTGACCTAACTAGCTGTAGTAGACTTGGCCTGCACCTACCGTATTCCCTCCCAGTGCAGAAGTAGGTTGGTCCTGCTATTTCTCTGCCTCCTGCATTGCTGGAGTCGCTGGCTACTGGGGTGTGCATTCCTCCAGGTGTCCCACTACAACACTGTTAGGGAGTCCCCTTTCATGAATGTTGTAGAGCAGGGGTTCTCAAACTTCATTGCACCACGACCCCCTTCTGACAACAAAAAATACTGCACAACCCCAGAAGGGGGGACTAAAGCCTGAGCTCGCCTAAGGTGGAGGGCCCAAAGCGAAAGCCTGAGCCCCCACTTCCCCGGGGGTAGGGACAAAGCCAAAGCCCAAGGGCTTCAGCCAAAGGTGGAGGACTTGTAACCTGAGCCTCGCTGGCCAGGGCTGAAGCCTTTAGGCTTCGGCTTTGGCCCCAGGCAGTGGGGCTTGGGCTTCAGCTTTGGCCCTTGGCCCCAGCAAGTCTAACATCCACCCTTGCGACCCCATTAAAACGGGGTTGTGACCCACTTTGGGGTCCTGACACACAGTTTGAGAACCGCTGTTGTAGAGAAAGTGAATAAGGAAGTATTATTTATCCCTTCACATACCATGTGAACCAGAGTCACCCAATCAAATTAATAGGCAGCTGGTTGAAAACTAAGGGTATGTCTACACTACGAGAATAGTTCAATTTTACTTAAAGCGAATTTGTGGAACTGATATTACAAAGTCGAACGTGTGTATCCACACTAAGGACAGTAATTCGACTTTGTGAGTCCACACTAACGGGGTAAGCATCGACATTGGAAGCAGTGCACTGTGGGCAGCTATCCCACAGTTCCCGCAGTCCCCGCTGCCCACTGGAATTCTGGGTCGAGCCCCCAATGCCTGCTGGGGCAAAAAATGTGTCGAGGGAGGTTTTGGATAACTGTCGTCATTCAACCCACACTCCTGCCCTCCCTCCGTGAAAGCGCCGGTGGGCAATCAGTTCGCGCACTTTTCTGGTGATTGACAGTGCGGACGCCACAGCACTGTGAGCATGGATCCCACCCCGATCATCACTGCAGTTATGGCCGTTGTCAACACCTCACACATTATCATCCACCTTTTTCAGAGGCAGATGCTGAGAAATCGGGCAAGGAGGCTACGGCAGCACGGTGAGGACAGTAAGTCTGAGAGGGGCACAGACCTCTCACAAAGCACGGGACCCCAGGCCATGGATATCATGGTGGCAATGGGTCATGTTGATGCTGTGGAATGGCGATTCTGGGCCCGGGAAACAAGCATGGACTGGTGGGACCGCATAGTGCTGCAGGTCTGGGATGAATCACATTTGCTGTGAAACTTTCGGATGAGTAAGGGAACTTCCCTGGAACTTTGTAAGTTGCTGTACCCTGCCCTGAAGCGCAAAGACACCCGGATGCAAGCAGCCCAACTGTCCAGAAGGGAGTAGCCATAGCCCTCTGGAAGCTTGCAACGCCAGACAGCTACTGGTCAGTCGCAAACCAATTTGGAGTGGGAAAATCTACTGTGGGGGTTGCGGTGATGCAAGTAGCCAACGCAATCGTTGAGCTACTGCTCTCAAAGGTAGTGACCCTGGGAAACGTGCAGATGATCATAGATGGTTTCGCTGTGATAGGATTCCCAAACTGCAGTGGGGCTATAGATGGAACTCACATCCCTATCCTGGGACTGGCCCACCAGGCCAGCCAGTACATTAACCGAAAGGGCTACTTTTCAATGTTGCTGCAAGCACTGGTGGACCATAGGGGATGTTTTACCAACATCAACGTCGGATGGCCGGGCAAGGTTCATGATGCTCACATTTTCAGGAACTCTGGTCTGTTTAGACGGCTGCAGGAAGGTATTTACTTCCCGGACCACAAAATAACTGTTGGGGATGTGGAGATGCCTATAGTGATCCTCGGGGACCCAGCCTACCCGCTAATGCCCTGGCTCATGAAGCCCTATACAGGTGCCCTGGACAGTGGAAAAAGAACTCTTCAACAACCGGCTGAGCAAGTGCAGAATGGTGGTGGAGTGTGCTTTTGGACGTCTGAAGGGGAGATGGAGAAGCATACTGACTCGCTCTGATCTCAGCAAAACCAATATCCCCATTGTTATTGCAGCTTGCTGTGTGCTCCACAATCTCTGTGAGAGCAAGGGGGAGATGTTTATGGCGGGGTGGGAGGTTGAGGCAAATCTCCTGGCTGCTGATTACGCCCACCCAGACAGCCGGGCGATTAGAAGAGCCCAGCAGGACGCGTTGTGCATCTGGGAAGCTTTGAAAGCTAGGTTCCAGAGTGAGCAGGGTAACCTGTGACTATTAAGTTTATTTAAACAGAAGCTGAACCTGCCCCCGTTTCTTTACCCAGTTAATGTTGACTATCCTCTCCAATTACCCACCTCCTTACCCCCCTTCCAACACACCTTTAAAAATAAAAGAAATGAAACTTTGTTCATTAACACCGTTTTCTTTATTAAGGATTTTGCGGTATAGGGTTGAAACTGGGACACAGACTGTGGTGGGGAGCGGATGTAGTGATGGAAAGGGCGCTTCTAAACTCGAGGAATGACAGGCTCCTGCTCCTAGAGTGGTCCATAATGGTGGACTGTTTGTTTCAACGGAGCCTGCCACCCCTCTTTTTCGGCACTCTGTGTGTGGGGGCTATGTGACTTTGTGGTGGGGGAGGGCGGTTACAGATCCCCTGCTGCGTGGCTCTGTGATCCAGGCTAAGGACCGCTGCATAAGATCTCTAACCGCCCTCCCATGCCACAAAGTCACATAGCCCCCTCCCCCCCGCAAACTTGAAAACCACCTCCCAGACTGACCAGGGTGCCTAGTGACTGCAATGTGTGTGTGACCTTCTGCTGGACCTGCCCCCTTGTCTGTACCCTGGTAAAGGTGACTGTCCTCTCCAATTACCAAGCCCCTTCCCCCCCTTAAAACACACTTTCCTCTAAAAGAACATGACAGAAACAGTAATTAACAGAAACGTATTTTTTATTAGCAACTACACAGTTAGGGGATGACACTGGAACGGAGGCTTGGATGAAGTGCTTTTGGAGTGAAGGAAAGGACTTATCAAAACTTTGGGAATGAGAGCCGTCTGGTACTTGAGCGGTCTGCAGGGGTGGAGTGACAGTTTTCATGGCCCCTGACGCCCCTCCTTCTTGGGACTTTGGTTGAGGGGGGTCTGGGACTTTGTGGTGGGTGAGGGCGGTTAGAGATAGACTGCAGCGGGGCTCTGTCCTCCTGCCTCCGGTCCTGCAGAACATTTACAAGGCGCCAGAGCGTGTCCGTTTGCTCCCTCATTAGTCCGAGCAGTATTTGAGTCGCCTGCTGGTCTTCCTGCCACCACCTGTCCTCACGTTCGCTGTGTGATCGCTGGTATTGCGACATGTTCTCCCTCCACTGGGTCTGCTGTGCCGCCTCAGCTCGGGAGCCATGCATAAGTTCTGAGAACACCTCGTCCTGTGTCTTTCTCTTTTGTCGCCTGATCTGCGCCAGCCTCTGGGAGGGGGATGCCGGGGTAGCTCGGGAGACGCTCGCAGCTGTGGGATGGGAAAAAGGGAGTGAATTCCTCACAAAGATACAGTTTTGCGAACAATGAATATAGTCTCTCTGTGAACAAGACCATGCACATTACCTATCACATGCGCACTCAGTACAAGGTCGGATTTTCGGCCTTCCCACTGAGTGCCTGGGATCTTGCTGTACAGATCACACAAGTGGGGCCAGATAACAGAATTCGGCTAGCAGGCGGACATGGTAAGCCGTAGACTTTTGGCTGCTTAAAACTTAATTTATAGCAGTGCCCTCCTTTCACGTTCCAAGCAGTGCCCCCTCGCGGCTGTCCCCAGGAAAGATACCTGCATGCTGCCCCTGTCCTGCCTCCACCGCGTGGCTATAAACCACCGGTTACAGTTATGTAAAGGAACAGGCAATCAGTCCCAATACTAACATTCCCCTAATTCAAAGCAGGTCACCATGAGTGATATCACTCTGATGAGGATTTCGAAGACAGAGAAAGAGCGCATGCTGCGTGAATGCCAGCAAACACCAGGGCCGTATGCCGCCATGCTTTGCGAGGCAATGATCCTGGAGTACTTGCTGCTAGCCTGGCACGGAAAAGTTTCCTACCATGGAGGACACAATAAGGCCGCTCTCCCCAGGAACCTCATGCAAAGGCTTTCACAATACCTCGAGGAGAGCGTCGTGGAGATGTCCCAGGAGGATTTCTGCTCTATCCCCGGACATATTGACAGAATTTTCCAGTAGCTGCACTGGCAAGGACTAAAAACTAAAGCGCCTAGGGCAAACTAATCATGAAAAACCCATTGTTAAGATACCATTCCTATTCTGTTCAAAATAAATGTTTAAAACACTTACCTACTGATGTTTTCCCTCATTCACGGTCCGGGTTACGGTCTTGGGAGGATTGGTAGGGGATCTTCGTGAGGGTGATGAAGAGATCCTGGCTGTCGGGGAAATCAGCGTTGAAAGCGCTGTCGACTGCCTTGTCCTCCTCATCTCCTTCCTCATCTTTCCCGTCTGCGAACAGCTCCGAGGAAGCGGCCGTCGACAATACCCCATCGTCAGAGTCTACGGACAGTGGTGGGGTAGTGGTGGCGGCCGCACCTAGAATGGAATGCAGTGCCTCATAGAAACGGCATGTCTGGGGCTGGGATCCAGAGCGTCCGTTTGACTCTCTGGTCTTCTGGTACCCTTGTCTCAGCTCCTTGATTTTCATGCGGCACTGTATTGCATCCCAGCTGTATCCTCTCTCCGTCATGGCTTTGGAGATCTTCTCGTAGATCTTCGTAGATCAGATCCAAGACTTCCCAATCAGTCCATGCTGGGGCCCTCTTTCTATTCTGCGATTGCATGGTCACCTCTGCCGGAGAGCTCTGCATCGTTGCCAGTGCTGCTGAGCTCGCCACGATGTCCAAACAGGAAATGAGATTCAAACTGGCCAGACAGGAAAAGGAATTCAAATTTTCCCAGGGCTTTTCCTGTGTGGCTGGTCAGAGCATCCAAGCTCAGACTGCTGTCCAGAGTGTCAACAGAGTGGTGCACTGTGGGATAGCTCCCGGAGCTATTAGCATCGAATTCCATCCACACCTACCCTAATTTGACATGGCCATGTTGAATTTAGCACTACTCCCCTCATTGGGGAAGAGTACAGAAATCGATTTAAAGAGACCTCTATGTCGAAATAAATAGCTTAGTTGTGTGGATGGGTGCAGGGTTAATTCGAGTTAACACGGCTAAATTTGACATAACCTCCTAGTGTAGACCAGGCCTAACATAAGGAAGTACTTCTTCACAGAACACACAGTAAACCTGTGGAACTTGTTACCAGGGGATGTTGTGAAGGCCAAAAGTATAACTGGGTTTAAAAAAGAATTAGATATGTTCATGGACCATAGGTCCATCAATGGCTATTAGCCATGATGGCCAGGGATGCAATCTCACACTCCAGGTGTCCCTAAACCTCTGACTGCCAGAAGCTGAGACTGGAGGAGAAGGGATGGATCACTCAATAATTGCCTTGTTCTGCTCATTCCTTCTGAAGCATCAGACACTGGCCACTGTCAGAAGATAAGATACTGGGCTAGATAGACCACTGGTGACCCATTATAGCTATTTTTTTATGTTCTTGTGTACCTGAATGAGCAAAACTTGCTCTTCATGGCATCAGAAAAGGTGAAAAGCATTAAGACTGGTGATGCTTAACACTTCTGAATGGGCCTCTGAAACCATTTTTCATCCTCCATAGACAACTTTAGTCCGTAATTATTGCACCTCTGTACACAGGTCTGGCCTGAAGATTTGAGCAAGTTTAGCAAGGTAATTCTTCAGGAGTCATACTCAAATCTAACTGATATTCTCTACATAAGCATTCATGTGTTTTATCGCTATGCTGGGGCTCCCACTACTTCTGTATAAATTGCCTAGTGAGTGGCTGTTTACATTTCTTTACACTGTCAGAGTTATCTTTGCAACAAAAAGGGCCAGAAACATTATTTAAATGCAAGCTGAGCTTCTCCATCATGGGACCCAAAGGCAAACTCTGGTTAACAGTTGCACAAGCCTATTCCAGATCATCAGTGGAGTTTCTGATTCCTCAACAAAATCATCCAGTGTTAACAAGGGCAACCACTGGGGACGAGTGGTCTGGGCAGGGTGGTGGACTTTGAAAATTGACTGTGGCAGTTTGTTTAGAGAGACTTTGATATGCTAAAAGGGGGGAAACTATAGTGACCTGGCTGGAGGGCCAAGCCATGAAGAGGAAGTGCTGCAGCTTGTAAGGCATGAGAGAGGATGTTGAGTGACAGATTGGAACAAGGGGCTGAAAAATTGCAAGAGGAGGCATCCAACCAGTGGTAAGCTAATCCTCAGATGAGCCACAAAGAGATGCTAAAGCAGTAAGTGGTGCGACCCCTATGACAAGCACATAGGGAAATCTAGCAAGTATTGTTATGACAGAGGTCACCAGATGGCATAGGTATTTCTTAGATGTGTGCAAGTCTTTAATCTTGGATGAAAAAGGCTGTGGTCTTTGCAAGGGTTTTGTTGTTGTAACCCTTCTGCCCATCTAAGTTGGCAGCAACAAGGGCCGGGTTCTGTATCTAGGGGTTCCGTTTCAATAACACAATGCAAAACCGGCTCGAGCCCCCACCCAGTGACTTGGGACAATTACATACCACCCCCTGGGCGCCTCTAAGAGGCAATACTTCCCCTCTCGCAAGCACGGAGTCTGAGTGTAACAGAAAATGTTTAATAACATGAGGTAAACAACATCAGCATTAAATTGGAAAAACACCAGAACTAGAGTTCTTAGACCAAACCATGAGCGAAGACCCACCCCAGCAAATTGGGCCGTGTCCTCTCCCATTGGTTCTTGAAACCAGCGACCCAAGAATCACCAAAGTCCCAAAAGTCCACCAATCCAAAAGTCTCTTGGGTCCAGCAACCCAAGAATCACAAAAGTCCGACAACCCCCCAAAGTCTCTGTCCATGATCAGTGCAGCCCCAGAGTTCAAAAGGGGGGGGGCGAGCAGGGTGTTAAGGGGCACCTTACGTGATCCGAGGCCAACCGGCTGCTTCTCCGTGGGGTTCCACCGCAGCCTTCACCACGAACTGCTCCATTCCACCTGCAGTCCCACTCCTGCCGTCCCCGAACTGCTCTGGCAGCTGCTCCACTCCGCTCCGCTCACCGACCTGTGAGCCGTGCCGCTCCGCTCCGCTCACCGACCTGTGAGCCACGCCGCTCCGCTCCGCTCACCGACCTGTGAGCCGAGCCGCGCTGCTCCGCTCCAGCTGTCCCTTGGGCTGCTCCCACAAGGCTCTGCTCTGCTAGCTGCTCCTCCAGCCGCTCCGCTCACCCCCGCTAAGCTAAGTTAGCTTAGCAATAGCTTCAGGCTCTCCCACTAGTTAACACAGCCTCAGTGATCTCAGCTCTTAAGTAGCTTTAGCTCTTTTGTGATTTCAGTTCTTAGTGATTTCAGCTAGTAGTAGGGGAGCCCCAGTGCTGGTGCACTATTGGCCCAAAGTGAACTCAGCTCAGCAGTCTGTAACTAGACTCCTAAGGGAATCAAAGTTAGCTCTGACATTCAACAGTGGAGAGAGGAGGAGGTGCAATTGGTGTTTCAGGCCAACAAAAGGGACCCACACCACCAGGTACCAATACCTGTCCCCATCCTCTCTCAATTCACTGGGTTTTGTAACCCATGCCCCTTGACAAGCAAATGCTACCTAGGTAATGGTGAATGATTCACTCAGTCCTTCTGTCATACAACAGTTCCACTGGCCTTGATTCACAGAATCAGGGTAACAAAACTTTATTCTTCCTGCCCCAATAACAGAGAAACTGGGGATCCCACACCAGCCAAAGTAACCACTTTGAGTTGCTGTGGTTTCATGCCAGGCGAGTGGGTGTGCCTATGCAAACAAGATCAGCCCCTGGAGTTCTTTTCCACACTCGCCATAATTCACCACCAGATGTCAGGGTAGAGCTTATCCTGACTCTGCTTACATCGTGATGCAGTGACTCTGGAAAGATCTGTGGCAAGCAGCAAGGGAGTTTGCTCTCAACCTTAATTTTTCTAACTAGAGTCTGTTCTTGAGGCAGAGATGTGTTTTGCAACCCGGACACTAGTTCTGGGCTGAAATTCCTGAAAGAAGGAATATCCTGCATGCTGTTTGAGCACCTCTCTTCTGTGTGTGTGTGTGTGTGTGTGTGTGTGTGTGTGTGTGTGTGTGTGTGTGTGTGTGTGTGTGTGTGTGTGAATAAAAAGAGTTACACTAAGGATATACCCAGTCACTGTATTTGAGATTTCTCTTTCTACAAGAAGCTAACCGACAAGGCCCTGACCTCTGCTGTTGCTCAGCAGAGAATGAGAGTATTCCATTGATAAACATATCATATCATGCAATTTCAGGATTAGGAACTTGTATTGCACAATTTTTATTGGTTATATAATTAGTCCAAACAAACTCCTGGTGGGAGAATGGGACTGGAGCAGGAAGTCGGTGTTTAAGGAATTCAGAAATGAAGGGAAGATCTCTGGTAAACCCTCACTGTGAGCTGGATCCCATTAGGTTTAATGGGGCTTCTCAGCGCCTTGCAGAATTGGGCCCTATAAGATAAATGAGGCTGGATTTGAAATGCTACATTTGGACTAAAGTACTGTGTATCCTCTAACGTGTGAACTCTGAGCCTGGTGCTCTGCTGTATCCCGTGGGGAATTACAAGACCACTAAGGCCTGGTCTATACTACCCGCCTGAATCGGCGGGTAGAAATCGACCTCTCGGGGATCGATTTATCGCGTCCCGTCGGGACGCGACAATCGATCCCCGAATCGGCGCTCTAACTCCACCAGCGGAGGTGGTAGTAAGCGCCGCCGACAAAAAGCGGCAGAAGTCGATTTTGCCGCCGTCCTCACAACGGGGTAAGTCGGCTGTAATACGTCGAAATCAGCTACGCTATTCACGTAGCTGAATTTGCGTATCTTAAATCGACTCCCCGCTGTAGTGTAGATGTACCCTAAGGGTCACAAACAACAGTATACCAAGGCACCAACAAACAGACCTCTCTCAGCTGCATATTCAGGAGTGCATCGCCCAGCTATACAGCCAGGACACAGAGAGCAAAACAACAAACAACCCACAGATAGACCAAGCAAACCAGTCACCAAGTCCCGTAGCTAGAAGTGCAGAGTCCAGAGCGATGCACTCCCAAACTTGCCTGTTAGCTGCCTCTGTTCATGGCTCTCATGTCAGACTAGATTATCACAATAAATCAGTCTGGCCTTGGAATCAATGAATCCATAGTAATTTGTGGTCAATTTAAGAAAGTCTAGGGGGGTAGAACAAAGATGGGATAGGAAAGATCGGAAAAGGAAAAAAATCCAGGTTAAAAAGTATATATCCTTATTGTTTATGGGGCTCTATGGCAGGACCTCAGAAAGTGCATAGGAACCTTTCGACTCATGCAGTTAATAGGCGTTTCAAACCTAATTTCTAAGGATGAAACTATTGAGTAAGTTCAGCTGAGTCGGGGGGAGGGAGGGGAGGGCAGGGAAGGGGGAAGATGCACCTTGTCAGCTCCACTACCTATCCAAGTTATTTTATTAGCAGTAGTATGTATGTTATTGATGTGGTAGCTTACCACCACACAGGGGGTGTAATCCTCTTTTTTTTTTAAAAGTACTCTCTTTCTTTTCAAAAGGCAGTATAAAATGCTTGATTAGAATTGTTTTCACTTTAGAAACAGATACCTACTGTGGGAAAGCGAAATCAAAGAAAGGAATCTGGCAGTTAGCTGTAAACATAGCCACAGTAGTGATTATCCTCCTCTCCTCATAGTGAGTGACTTCCACAGTCTAGGTTTATCTCCTGCAAAAGTTGTCATTATGCTTACAAGCCTCCCCATGTTGGACATTTTAATGTCCATTGTTCATTTCATATCATCGGCATAGTGGGAGAGGCAATCACTTGGGTAGAAAGCAATGCTTAATTTGTAATGAAGGAGGTGCCAAGGCTCAAGCTGGGTGGCCAGAGAGTGGCGGCTGCTGGCCTGGAACCCAGCTCTGAAGGCAATTCCACCACCAGCAGCAGCGCAGAAGTAAGGGTGGCTTGGTATAGTGTATTGCCAACCTTACTTCTGTGCTGCTGCTGTCTGTGGAACTGCCTTCAGAGCTGGGTAGCCAGAGAGCAGCAGCTGCTGGCCTGGTGCCCAGAGATGCCGGGGCTATGAACTGCCATGCCTACAGGTGCCGGGGCTCAGCCCTGCACACATTAAGCACTGATAGAAAGGGTTTTGAACAGCAGGACAGAGATCTTGACCTGTATTCTACTGCACGGAGAGCCAGTGCAGATGGAAGAGACGTGGTGATGACTTCATTCTTTAATAGGTGTTGAACTAACTAAGTCTTTGGGTCCCTGTGGATGGGCTTCTGCCTAATAGGATAGGGGCATAGTCTTCTATCCAGTTGCAGATAGTTATGGGCATTTGTGGGGTACTGTGGGCATTTGGGGACCCAGCAGCAGTAAGAACTCTAGAATGGCCCAAGGGTGTGGACCTGCACCTATATTATTAATGATGTCCTTTATAGAAGGTGAATACAGAGGTGGCACATTTTCTTCCCACTAGCAACCCCTCTGGCTGCCTGGTTTCAGCATTAGACTTCTGCTCTATCTCCATGTGCTACATTTGGCTAGGCATTGAGACAACTGGGAGATGGTGCTGATGCATTTGAAGTATAAGGGATGTAGAGCTGAGAGTTGTCAGAATGTTGCCCACACTTCTTATTCTAGATCAAATGAGACACACAAGCTGAAGGAGAAGACTGAGCCTTCTGCGAGTCTAACAACAAGTTCTGGAGATGGAAGCACAATCTCAGTTTGGTCTGAAAGAAAAGACATGAACCGTTGTAGGGCATTTCCCATTCCCCTCTAACCACTTGGAGTGGGGGACGACGACCAGGAGGTGGTTATCAGTAGTAACAAATGCTTCTGAGGGATCAAACAGAATGAGTATGGTTGTACTTCTTTTTGTGGGTGGGAAACCATCTAACAAAGGATGAACTGCTGTCTGAAGCCCAACTGGTCAGAATTCAAGATATTGACAACCTTTATGTGTCATTGGAGATAGTTTTGCTATCTTATTAATTAGCAAATTAGAAAAAGGGAAGCTAGATATTGGTCATAGAAATGTATTTAGTGCTGAGTAATGGTCTCTTTGGTATTGGTTAGACTATTGCATGTTACATTCTATTCTGGTTTCGCTTATTACTACAATTATTAGCCTGGCATCTGTGTTTATTTTCAGAGGTGTATTAAGTACAGTGATGTACTTAATCTTACCACACATGGTTCATTTTGCCCCAGGGTTGGTAAGGTAAGGAAGTGGGGAGGGGATAAAATGCACTTTGTTAGTGAGGTCTGAAATGATTCTTATTTCCTGGTTAAAAATGAATTCAGAACTCTGACCAGTCTCCAAAAATTCTCTGCCCTTATAAGCTTTGTCCTTGTGATGGAAAACTCATTTGTGCTGGTTTTTCTTAAGAGCAAACTTGACAACTGTGGTAATCATCCATAACATGAAGTGATCTTGAATATTCTTGACCTTGACTGTTAAAAGCATTTTACATGGCATAATATTCTATGGAGAGCCAGAGTAGAGAGCAGAAGATAGGTTTGACATTCTTCTGGTAACACATGAGTGAGGAAGCATGCTTCTACCTTCTGTATTAGTTGTAGTTTCCTTAGGGCACGAAGGACAGATAGTGCTGTGTGTCATCTGCATATTGTTTTGACACTTGAGCCCTCGAAGTCTCATCATTTTTATTGATTGGGTATTTACTATCTGTTTAATAGGGACCCCAGATGATCTCAGCTCTTTCACCAGCCAGAAAGGGCAAGAATCAGTCATGGATTGTAGCCCTGATTGTCATCAGCACTTCCATGCCTACTGCTTGTGCAACAGAGACACAATCTTTGACGAAAAGCAATTTATATTTGGCCCAATGAACCCCAAGAATATTTTCCAGATGCAAGTGACCCTCTCCATTAAGACAATTTTCTACAATAAAAGATGCTAAGTTATGAGGTTGAACAGAGACAGTTGCGATTCATAAAGCATTTTACAAAGTCCAGAAAAGGTCTTCAGAGTGTGACTTTGCTCCTGTACAACACAGAAGCATCTCATCTAAGCAATGTAGGAATGCTTACCTGCTCCCAAGCACCTGTTTGTACAAACCTATTTTCTTGTGGGGTTCTTCTCTCCTCATTGCACAAAACAGGCTTTACTTTAGCTAGAACCCTTTAAAAAGTCACTTCTCCCTTTGAGATTGTGGGCATACGATACAGAAACATCTAGTTTGCAAAACTGAACTAATCTCTGCACAGTAGTCTGTATGCTTTCACATTCCTGTTTGCCCAAA
The DNA here is from genome assembly GCF_013100865.1 of Trachemys scripta elegans. Taxonomy (NCBI): domain Eukaryota; kingdom Metazoa; phylum Chordata; order Testudines; family Emydidae; genus Trachemys; species Trachemys scripta. Next base: position 133,593,896 of record NC_048299.1, on the reverse strand, counting down.
GTCTTACTATTAATTCTAACCTGGAATTCAGGTGTCAAGAAGAAATTGATCATTAAGTGATGCTAGTTTTCACAATTTTTCCTTGCCCCTTAACATCATTTATGAAACAGAAGTTCCTGTGGAATGCACAATAGGAGAATGCAGGTCTTGAAGTCTATTGCTGGTTATTAGAAAATGTTTAGGCAAGTTAGAAAAATCCTGATGAATTCTATACAAATTATATTTGGGCTGCAGGCAGAATGCCAGAAATCATGTACATCATATCAAACAGGAATTCCACAGGCATCATGAAACTATATTTTTTCATAAAACACATTGCTCTTAATATATGTCCTGTGGTTATATGAAGACAAAGCAATCTGCTTGCTCATTTAAAGCAGAGCAGATATTGATTGCTGAAGCTGTCTAACCTGGATAGAAGGAACTGGAAATTAAAAACTGTGTTTGTGCTATGCTTATCGTAAATACAAATTAAACTAATGACAAATGTCAGTGAAGCAATGAAAAATAAGGCTAATAATTCTATGCGTTGCTATAGCATCTTCTGTACAAGGATCATATAGCTATTTACCAGTTATTGAGCCTCTAAGAACCTTAACTGGTTTAGGGCTTGTCTACACTGCAAAGTTGTTGACAAAACGTTTGTCTTTCATGGGTACTTAAAAAAGCCCTCCTTCTCCTCCTGCAAAAGATAAACGTTTTGCTGACACAAGTGGCAGGTGTATGCGGCTTTGTTGGCGGGAGAGTACTCCTGCCGACAAAGCTAACGCTGCTCACGAGGCTGGAAGTATTTTGTCAGCAAAAGTGCCGACAAAGTACCAAAAAAGAGCATTTACATATGCTGACTTTTAGCGACAAGGCTGACCCGCCCCTCCCCTCCCCTACTTTTCCTGTTTGTTCCTTGCATTGCCATTTTGTTTCCTGACCCACCAAGCCCTGTGCACCTGTGCTTTCAGTGCTTCTGATTGTACTGAACCATTTTGTTTCATGCCCTAGTCACTGCACCCCCTCACACTTACAGCTCCTCACCTAGTACACCCAGATTTATTTCTTTACCCCCCCTCCCAGTTTTTGTTTGTTTGCACCCTCCTCCCCCATGGATAGCCTAGTGGGGAAGAGGGGTCAGCCTCCATTTTCAATCTGTCCCTATGCCTGGTGAGGTTGTGCAACACCGTAGTGGCTCAGCTCAATCCCACTTCCTACCATTCTCCTTCCATCTCCCTTGCTGCTGCTGTTTCTGGGGTTGTTGTCTCCTCTTTCTCAAGGGCAACCCTCAGGGGGTTGTGCTTGCATTCCTCTGCCTCATTCTCCTGGGATCTGCTGTACTCCTTCCACCACTTGTTCCTGTGTTCAGGGCTGAGGCGGACCCACCGTGTGAGTGGTGCTGCACTAGGATTCCACTACCGTCAAGGCAGGGGAGCAAACACCTCTGGGGCACAGTAAGAGGATGCCTGGGAGTCCATGGGCTTGGCTGAGTCTACAGAGCTTTCGGCTCCCCTGCACTGGATCTAGCAGCTCCCCATGGCTCCAATGGGACAATGCAGCTCGCCCTTCAGGGGGTGGGACAATTTTAATCTCATCCTCCAGATCTTGATGGAGGAAGGAAAGGGGATCAGGAAACAGGATGCCGCAGCCTACGTGGAGGCCCACAGCTTCCACAATTCCCTTCAGGACCAACCATGGGTTGCTGTGTGGCTCCATGGGGGTGGATGGTGTTCCTGGCCATGAGGATCCTCAACCCTCTAAATGAGACATACCACCTTTGCATTGCTGAACATAAAGAGTTGTAGGGTGAGTCTCCACACGTCAGGCACACTCCTTCCTTCAAGTGAGGAAGCTGTCTGTGATATTCCTGTAGTATACACACTGATCCAGCCACCGAAGCCAGCAGACAGCTTGAATGGGAGGACAGGGTGTACTTCAGCCACCTCAACACTATCTCAGGTGGGGAGGTCACCTTGTTGTCCCTGGACATTCAGCCTGAGGTCCTGGGGGTTGTCGAGATAGTTCTGGGATGCGGGGGAAGATGTTCTGCAACTGTGGGGTCTCCTTCTGATCCTTTTTTAAGTCACACATCTGACTGGGGTTCCTTGGACAATGTCCACTAACTCCTCAGATATCTCTAAGGAGCGGTGGGGACTGTTGGGGGTTCTCTGCTTAGTAGCCTCTTCTGGTTACCTGATTTTCACCCTAGGGCCTTCACTCCCAACCCCATTTTTTCATTTGTTGTCCCTATTATTTACCTGTAGCCCAGGTTCAATGGCCCCTTACCCTCAGTTGAGGGGGAGAGCTGTTAGCTATTGGCAGGCTTAGTCCAATCTCTCCTGACAACCACAATAGGTATACACCTTTCAACTTGTACAAGAAATGAGTCGGGGTCCTACAGATAATAGCCTCATTCACTACACCATCCTAATTCATTCCCAGAGTACCATCCAGCCTATGCATTGAATGAGGTGGGGCCCTCTGGGGGAAAATGTGCTCTGTAATTAGGCTGTATCAGTGCATGTGCACAAGGGAGTCCAAGTAAGGTTACCCCTATAACCTTTAATTCTGGAATTTCCAAGCTTGATTTTGTAACCTTAAAGTTCTTCCTTTTTTTCAACAAATTGGGGTGGGGAAACTTATGTAGAATCATATTGACCTTCCACTTGAGTCATAAAGAGGTTCGGGCCTTTAGGTCCACAGCACCAGACCTCTACCATTTGAGCTAATAGAGTAATTGGTGTCAGCAGTAGACTGTAGACTCTCTGTCACACACAATTTGCTCGTGGCTTTCACAGCTATTTGCTGACAGCAGAGGAATGTAGAGACTCAGATCTCCTGAGTTCAAGTCCAGGTTTTGGAAGGGAGTATGACTTAGTGGTTAGATCTTCCTGCCCCTGCACCTCCAGCCTGTGTTCCCTACCCTAGCTCATGCCCCACATTCTCTATTCCTACATGTGCACAGTGAGCCACTACATATGAGTAAATGGATGTTTGCACAGCAGCAACCAGCTATGGGCCTGGACCTCTTAGACAAACATAGCAATTATAACTTTAAAATTAGGCACAGGTGCAAAACCAAATTTGATAATTACAAAACAGCTTTCAAAGTCGGAAACACAGAGAAAATGTAATGAACAGTCATGTTGGTCTTAAGACATATAAGGGCAGAGAAGGAAATTAAAATAAAAAGATTGTGCCATTTGAGTGTGAATACAAAAAATAAAAACCCCTATAACAGCACACTAGATCCTCAGAAATTAATGAGAAACGCTCCAAGGATGTGTTTTAGGTTTTGCTTCTTCAAACTGGTTAAAATACTGTAGAATCCTGTAGTACCCCAGCTTCATAGGGCCCTGGGTCAGAACCCGGTGGAGAAGGCAGGGCCGGGTTCCCCTATCACCCCTACGGGCCATCAGGCACGACTGCTGTCTGATTTATGTCCCAGACCAGAGGCGTAGCAGCTATAGATTGTTTGTCTTGCCCCACCCAGGGACCACAGACTGATTGCTGTTTTGCTCTGCCCGGGGGGCCAGTTCTCTTATTGCTACTGCCAGCCCCAGACAGGAGGCTTAGGGGCTATAGACTGTTTGTTTGGTCTGCCCCACCCAGGGGCTTCAGACAGAGTGCTGGTCTGCTCTGCCCAAAAGGGGCCGATTCCCCTAATTGCTACTACCTGCCCCAGCCAGGAGGGGCCATAGACTGCTTGTTTATTTTGCCCAGGGGCTACAGACAGATCATTGTTCTGCACTGCCTGCACCTACTGGACCCCACCCCTCTGCATTTGAGTCAAACTGCTTCCTCCTCTGTGCTGTGTGGGTGTCGTGAGGCAGAATATTGAGTGAGTCTCCTTGCTCTCATTCCCTACACCAAGCATCATAGCTACTCTCAGCTGCCACCAGAAGCAATTCCATGGAAAGCCCTGCTCAGCCTTTGCTTCTGGTCAGGAGCATGCTCCATGCACCCAGAATCTTCACAGAATTGAAATGCAAAACTCTATCAAATCACTCTTGAGTAGAGGCAAACAGATTTTTTCAGAGACTTTAAACCTGGCCAAATTTGGGTAGACTTTCACGGGGACTGCTATAGCACTTCTCTGACACCAGGATGACACTCATGACCAATTTCAAGCCCTTATTCCAAAGCATGGAGGTGCTACAATTTTTTAATGAAACAGCTGCATATTTTTTTCCAGGGCAAAATACTGTATTTTTTCCTGATCTCATTCCAGGAAATGGCCACTGTCTTTTACATGAAACTTCCAAAAATTATATTCGGCCTGAGGCAGCATGGAAAATCTCAGCTTGAACAGTAAAGCTTGGCAAAATTATCAGCAAATGAAAACAAAGTCTTATAATGGAAAATGTTAGGCTTCCTTCACTTAAGCAATCCAACTTATAATTAAACAAATGGAGTTACGTCAATTTTAGGCGCTTATCTCAATATTACATGTAAAGAAGCTGAAGCACAGAAGTAACAGCAGTGGAAAGAAGCTCAGAAGGCATGGATGTTCATTTTGCTTTGGATATGTGCCAGACATCAGCCTACAAAAACTACCACTGGAATACACATTAAAACCTGTTTTTCATGGGTAATCAATATTCACTCATTTTCCATTTGGTTTTGGGAACTATACCTATTTAGAAAGTTGAGTTAAAAATTCAAGTGTGCAATATTTACCTGCTTTTCTATGAAATTACAATATTTTCTCAAAGTCCTGGAAATTCATGAGAAGATCCCCTTGCACTTATTTGGATAGTTGCCTTTTGGCACTAGCTGAAACCAAGATGTGTGGAGGAAGTTAAAATATTTAAAAGAATTAACTAGACATTTTTGGATTTGCTTCAGAACTGTGGGTGAAAGTTCTGGGCAGAGTCATCTTATATTATCCCTAATCCACTGCTCCAATAACACAAAGTTTTCAAATAAACAAATACCTTCATTCTATTGTGTGACAGCTCTTCTATAATAATTAGGATCACATCCTATGAGATAAGACCATTCTAAGATTGTGTAGCTTCTAGAACAGTCAGTTTCACTTCATTGTTTTCATCTCTATTTCCCTCATTAGCTCACACATTTTAGATAAATTATAACTGTATGTGTTAATTTATAGAACATCCATACTGCTATTTATTACAAGTAAATGCTCTTTCAAATTCTGAGTTACTTAGTGGCAGATGGCTAACTAACACAAAGTTATTTAAAACCATCATTTATCTGGCTTGTCATGGTTTCTTATTAAAATATTATTTTAGTATAAGCCTTTAAGTAATATGAATAAATATTAAAACTTGTGTCAAGAACTCTTAAGATATACCTTTAAAAAGTATGGCATTCAAATGCATAAAAAAAACAGTGGCAGAACTTGAAACATTTCAAACACAACAAGTTCATACTGAATATAGGGCTTGTTTCTGCTCCCTTTGTCAACAGCAAAAATCTCATTGACTTCATTTGCAATATGGTCCTGGAGATAGAACAGAAGATAACAAATTTATCAAGTATCTCAATGTGGATGGAAAAAAAAACCTCAGTGAGGTACAGTGCAGAACTCGCAGCCCAGGGTTAGGCTATGTTAGGGCTTCTCACAACCATTTTTTGGTGGCCTCAGAGTGCGGCCATCATCTCTTGCTGGTGGCCACTCTGACAATTTTTCCTGAAATTTAAGTATTTAAGTATAACTTTAGAAAAACAAATAAATATGCATATATCCATGTCCAAATCATTGTAATTTATTTACATAGGATTTTTTTCCAGATTCAATAATAAAAATAATGTACAGTTGTCCCTATTCTTTACTAGACCTAAACAGAATAGAAACACAAATAAGGTGCTTTGTAGGTTCTTGTCTTTTGCTTTTTTTTCAAGCCATGCTAGTTACTAAGTCTGTTGTAAAAAGTGATTTTAACAAACATCACTTTTCACAGCAGACTTACTCAGTTTTGGTAAACCCTGGATGGGAAGGTGGATATGGAAGCAGCGGGGGCCAGAGGCATTGGAGGAGGGGTGACCTGAGGGCCAGTGTGACAGATTTTCGTTACCAATTTGCCTGGGACACAGTTGATCAGGCTGGGCCACAGGATCTTTTCAGGGAGGAGATGACGAAGCACACCAAGGGTCTAAGTTTTAGGTATTTATTAATAAAATAATAAAAATACAAGCAGAGAGTGCTGGGAACACTCCCATATCACTTAGGGGAAGAAACAAAGCATTAGAGCCCCAAGCCCTAACCCACTTTCATACTCACTCATGCACTACCTAAAATTGGCCAGGCCTGGGTGTAACGTAAGAAGAAGAGGGGGAAGGGTGGACAGGAGTTCTTGCCCTGGGCCGAAGTCGTCCAGGGAATCCGTTGTAATCTCCGAACTGCTCCAGCTCTCAGGAGGGTTTTAAGTCTTGGGTTCCTTTGGGGGTGTTGTCATCCAGGGCCCTCTGTGCCTGGTGCCCTTTGTACCAGTCCAAACAGGCTTGCTGTGGCCTTCCCTATTTCCCAAAACATCCTGGCTCCGAAGACTGTTTTCCCTTCTGTTGGTCTCTGCTGTTGCTCTCACTGTTCTCGTTGTTATCTCGGCAACACTGGGTTTCATTCTCTTCTCACAGCTGGTCGGCGGGTGGGGGAAGGTTGGACTTCTCCCCTTCTGTCTTGGCAGGTAGCAACTGGCCTTGGGCGGGAGTCAGCTTCTTATTTTCGGACTGAGCTTGCTAGCTACAGTGTTGAGTTAACCCATTCTTCTTCTTTCCCCCAGCCCTCGGCCTCTTGGAATCTGTAAGGAAACGTCCACTCTCCACTCACACACCTTTGACCCTCTCCAAAATGCTTTGTGATGCTTGCAACAGCGTTAGCAATATACAGTGCTGATCTGCCTTCCCAGGGGACTCCCTAAGAGGAGAGGGCGATTGGATTGTGACATCAGAACCCACCACCATATGGCTGGGGAATGGAGCCTGAAGTCCTGTGGCTGGAGCCTGCCACCTGCCACCCAAGGCCTGAAGCCTGACCCACCAGCCCTGGAAAGGTGGGAACTCACTGGCTGCCTGCTCCCCCAGTTTTTGTGTCTCCAGAGGTTGACAGGGCCCAACCACTGCTGGCAGCCCTAGGGGAGGGTCCACTTGTTTGCCCTCTCCCCCATCACCACCCAGGAGGCTGTGGTCACAAGAAAAGTCCCTGGTGGCTGCATGCGGCCACGCTGGCTGCATTTGAGAAATGCTGAGCTAAGGGGACTTTAAGCTCCCTTTGCACATTCCCAATCCTGAGGTGCTCCAAAAGCTAGAGGGCCCTTATGTAATGTAAACGGTCCCCTCCCCCTCTTGCAGACTGTCTACGTTACAGAACTACAACAGCCTCACTTGGTGTCCTATTGACTGAAGTGCTGCCCAAAATTTCTGCAATGTTGAGGCCCCACCTTTTCACTAGGGCTTGCAAAGGGGAGACAACCTTGGGAGACAACCTTATGGCTGTCTTCTACCATGACTGAGCTGCGGGAACTACCTTTACACCAGTAGTTTTCAACTTGTGGCCTGTGGACCCCTGGGGGTCCTCAGACTATGTGTAAGTGGTCAGCAAAAGATCGTCATTGCCATTGAACAGTGGTTTGCAGCCTGTAGTCTGTGGACCACTGTGGGGAAACAGTCTATGACTAATATTCACAAAGGGTTCCGCACCTCCATTTGAAATTTTTAGTGGTCTGCAAATGAAAAAAGGTTGAAAACCACTGCAGTACACCACTTCAGCCCACTTGCATAATGTAAAGGAGCCAGAGTGGTTGAGAATATTACCCAAGGAGTTGAACATGGTTAGGAAGCATAAGCCAGTAATGAGCAGAAAACCTATTAACTATGACAACATATAAATCCAGAAATCGATAGTGTCTTTATTAAAATGCAAAAACTGAAAGTTCATATTTTAGTTAACGGTGACGCAAGCAATGAAAAATCCAAGTAGCTTCTAAAGTAAAGAATGAAATGATAACCCATTAATAAAGAACTGAGGGCTTGTCTACACAGAAACTTAGTGCTTGGCAGGGCAGGGTGTGAATCTATACAGCTCTAGCATACAGTGCATCTAACTGGCTGTGTGGACCCTGCTATTATGCAGTAAAAATTCCATACTCAAAGTGCACTACAGAACTTTTAATTCACAGTAGCAGGGTCCACATGGCTAGTCAGCGCATGGCAAGGACATGTGCTGCAGATTCACACCCTGACTTGCCATGACTAAATATCCATGTAGACAAGCCTGGAGGATATAAATGTTAATTTTAGAATTTGGAGGAAAAAAATAAATCACAGAACAGCTGAAGGAATATAAACATTCAGAACAGAATTGTTGGGGCTAGAAGGGACCAAACTAGTATTGGAGTGGTCATCTAAATTGTCCCCTTGCTATCCCCTTGCCAGTAGCAAGACTGCAATCTCCTGTGAAGAGGAATAATGATGTGCTGAAATTCTGTTTTCAAGGCCTGTAATGAATCAGTGTTGACATCTTGGCATTTTTTAGATATATTTTACAGCATGCTTTTTTCTGTTTGAAATATGAGAGGAATGAACAGGTGAGTAAGAACTACAATTAGTGTTGCAAATGTGGCATGATCTTAAGCAACAGACCTGCTTCTTGGGTATGTTCAGACTCTTATTTTGTGCCTTTGGTGTCTAACAAACAAAACAAAACAAAACCTACTTACTCCTTTTATTGCTGCAGAGCCAGTTCAGCTGCAGGTGAATGAGCAGGATTCTATTCTGTCTCAGGCATCATTATCTGAACTATGAGCTAAATGAAGAGAATTTCTTATTGCTGTTGATGTGTGAACGAGAAAGAACTCCATTTGACTTTAAAATCCCAGGGTGAGTTTGTAGGTCTGGCAATTTAATTTACATGTAAAGAGATTTTTTAAACAGATTTGACTTGGAAGTCACCGACAGACAATACATACGGAATCCTAGGAAGCCACTTTCAGGGGGCTTGTACTGTGGTGTCTAGGAAGTGAACCGCCCATGTAGATTGGTCCAGGCTGAGGTTCATGGTGAGGTGGAAGCTGTTGAAATCGTGGTGGAATTCTTCCAGAGTCTCCTTCCCATGGGTCCAGATGATGAAGATGTCATCAATGTAGCATAGGTAGAGAAGGGGCGTGAGTGGACGAGAGCTGAGGAAGCGTTGTTCCAGGTCAGCTATAAAAATGTTGGCATATTGTGGGGCCATGCGGGTGCCCATGGCGGTGCCACTGGTCTGGAGGTATATATTGTCACCAAATTTGAAATAATTGTGCGTGAGGATAAAGTCACAGAGCTCAGCAATAATTTGTGCTGTGTCATCATTAGGGATACTGTTCCTGACAGCTTGTATTCCATCAGCTTCCACCCCACCATCAACCTCAGCCTGTACCAATCTACACGGGAGATCCACTTCCTAGGCACCACAGTACAAATCAGAGATGGTCACATTAACACCACCCTATACCGAAAACCCACCGACCACTATGCCTACCTTCATGCCTCCAGCTTCCACTCCGGATACAACATACGATCCATCGTCTACAGCCAAGCACTGGGGTACAACTGTATCTGCTCCAACCCCTCAGACAGAGACCAACACCTACAAGATCTTCACCAAGCATTCTCAAAACTACAATATCCGCACAAGGAAATAAGGAAACAAATCAACAGAACCAGACGTGTACCCAGAAGCCTCCTGCTACAGGACAAGCCCAAGAAGGAAACCAACAGAACTCCACTGCCCATCACCTACAGTCCTCAGCTTAAAACCTCTCCAACACATCATCAGTGATCTACAACCCATCCTGGACAATGATCCCTCACTTTCACAGATCTTGGGAGGCAGGCCAGTCCTCGCCCATAGACAATCTGCCAACCTTAAGCATATTCTCACCAGCAACCACACACCGCACCATAACAACTCTAACTCAGGAACCAATCCATGCAACAAACCTCGATGCCAACTCTGCCCACATATCTACACCAGCAAGAACCATCACAGGACCTAACCAGATCAGCTACAACATCACCAGTTCATTCACCTGCACATCCACCAATGTTATATATACCATCATATGCCAGCAATGCCCCTCTGCTATGTACATTGGCCAAACTGGACAGTCACTACGCAAGAGGATAAATGGACACAAGTCAGATATCAGGAATGGCAATATACAAAAACCTGTAGGAGAACACTTCAACCTCCCTGGCCACACAATAGCAGATGTAAAGGTAGCCATCTTACAGCAAAAAAAGCTTCAGGACCAGACTCCAAAGAGAAACTGCTGAGCTTCAGTTCATTTGCAAATTTGACACCATCAGATCAGGATTAAACAAAGACTGTGAATGGCTAGCCAAGTACAAAAGCAGTTTCTCCTCCCTTGGTGTTCAAACCTCAACTGCTAGCAGAGGACCTCACCTTCCCTGATTGAACTAACCTCATTATCTCCAGACTGATTCTTGCCTGCATATTTATACCTGCCTCTGGAAATTTCCATTACATGCGTCTGACAAAGTGGGTATTCACCCATGAAAGCTTATGCTCCAATACATCTGTTAGTCTTAAAGGTGCCACAGGACTCTCTGTTACTTTTTACAGATCCAGACTAACACGGCTACCCCTCTTATACTTTCATACATTAATTTTTCAGTGCCATGGAAAACTGCCAGTTACACTTTGTAGCACAGTGACTGGTTCTATTGCAGTGGCAGTACATCACATTAAGGTTTTTATTGGTTTTTCTTTGTGTGTGTGTGTGTGTGGGGGGGTGTTCTGTTTTCTGATAACTAAATAACACTCTCATAACTGGGAAGCTATTTACATGGATAAACTACTTATTGCCTCTTTAATCACAGGCTTACTATATGTATCTTCAGAATCCAGATGCATTAACTACATCAGATTTACACTGTAATTAGTCACATAGTTAGAGTTTTTGATAAATAATAAATGATTACTGGTAACAAAGCGTAAGCACAGGGCAATCAATCACTGTATGAGAATGTGTAAATTTTGTAGCTGTACCATTAAGCTCTGGAAAAAAAACACATAAGTTAAATCTTGCCTTCACAAAACTAGATTTGATTTGCCTGACATAGGGCTGGTCTACACTAAAGTTGTAAGTCTACCTAAGTTATGCTACTTCATTTATATAAGTTATGTAACTGAAGTCGACATAATTTAGGTCAACTTACAGCGGAGTCTACACCAGGTATCGGCAACCTTTGCCATGCAGCCCATCAGGGAAATCTGCTGGCGGGCCGGGATGGTTTACCTGCAGCATCCACAGGTTCGGCCAATCGCAGCTCCCACTGGCCGTGCACCATTCCAGGCCAATGGGGGCTGCAGGAAGCCGTGCGGGCCAAGGGATTGATAGCTCAGTGGTTTGAGCATTGGCCTGCTAAACACAGGCTTGTGTGTTCAATCTCTGAGGAGGCCATTTAGGGATTGGGGCATGGTATTTGGTCCTGCTTTGAAGGCAGGGGACTGGACTCAATGACCTTTCAAGGTCCCTGCCAGTTCTATGAGATAGGTATATAATTGGACAGCTCTGGGCACCCTACTCCACTTTGTTTCTACCTTCCAAAGATCAGAGATGTCTGGGAGGGAGGCAGGAGCTGACAGGAACTTTTGGATAGGGGAGGGAACAGGAAAGTTGGGCCACCAACATTTTCACAAATGTGTGGGGGGAAAGGGGAACAGAGCTGTATCTGAGCTGGTAGGCTCTTTCTGATCCCTCCTCTGCTCTTGTGAACATGGTGTGATTTAGCCTTTTGGCTTCCTCCTTCCCTATCCAAACAGTACTGGCGCGGCGAACAGCAGAGGCTAACAGCGGGAGTTTGCCTGGGAGCTGTCCGAGAGGAGGTACGCTAAGTGCTGCATTAGGGGGGCTGTGTTGGTGAGTATCTGAGTGTCTGCTGCTGGGACAGTTGGTCAGTTTGACCGTGTGCTTGATTGCTTGCTTGTTTGTTTGAAAAGTGTGAATTGGGAGTGCTTTGTTCCAGCTGGGCCTTGAGTGGGCCTGACTGGTATATAAGGGCAGTCAGCAGCGAACCAGCTGAGCGGCGAACAGCAGAGGCTAACAGCGGGAGTTTGCCTGGGAGTTCGCGTAGGGAGAGCGCACTGAGGCTTTCATCTGCAGGTTTCTCCGAATAGTTCCTGCAACAGTTGAGGAAGCTCCTAAGAGGACGGTGATATGGAAGGTGAGCGATCAGCTGTTGTAACCTGCACAGGTTGTGCCATGTTTGTCTTTCTTCCGCAGGACAGAAGTGACTTTGTCTGTACAAAGTGCAAGCTGGTCTCCATACTGGAGGAGAAGGTTCGAGGGCTGGAGAAACAAGTATCGACTCTGCGTTGCATAAGGGAAAATGAAGATTTCCTGGACAGACGTCAGGAGATGCTTCTACGGCCACAATGTTCTGAAGATTCAGAGCAGGCGGAGCAGGGACAGAAGGATTGTGAGGAGGTTTGGCAGCATGTGACCTCCAGAAGAAGAGAAAGGAGCGTCCATGCACCAGCAATGGAGATACAGGTGAGGAATCGTTTCCATGTTCTCTCTACAGGTGCTAATGCGGAGAGTGGACTAGATGGCCCATCTGAGGGAAGGGAGCAGAAGGAGACTCCACCGATTGGAAGGCAAAAGATGCACTGTCCTAGGGATGGGGGTTCCACGACCTCCACTCCCAAGAGGAGGAGGAGGGTGGTGGTGGTCGGGGACTCCCTCCTCAGGGGGACTGAGTCATCTATCTGCCGCCCTGACCGGGAAAACCGAGAGGTCTGCTGCTTGCCAGGAGCTAGGATACACGATGTGACGGAGAGACTGCCGAGACTCATCAAGCCCTCGGATCGCTACCCCTTCCTGCTTCTCCACGTGGGCACCAATGATACTGCCAAGAATGACCTTGAGCGGATCACTGCAGACTACGTGGCTCTGGGAAGAAGGATAAAGGAGTTTGAGGCGCAAGTGGTGTTCTCGTCCATCCTCCCTGTGCAAGGAAAAGGCCGGGGTAGAGACCGTCGAATCGTGGAAGTCAACGAATGGCTACGCAGGTGGTGTCGGAGAGAAGGCTTTGGATTCTTCGACCATGGGATGGTGTTCCAAGAAGAAGGAGTGCTAGGCAGAGATGGGCTCCACCTAACGAAGAGAGGGAAGAGCATCTTCGCCAGCAGGCTGGCTAACCTAGTGAGGAGGGCTTTAAACTAGGTTCACCGGGGGAAGGAGACCAAAGCCCTGAGGTAAGTGGGGAAATGGGATCCTGGGAGGAAGCACAAGCAGGAGAGCGCAAGAGGGGAGGACTCCTGTCTCATGCTGAGAAAGAGGGACGATCATTGAGTTATCTTAAGTGCCTATACACAAATGCAAGAAGCCTGGGAAACAAGCAGGGAGAACTGGAAGTCCTGGCACAGTCAGGGAACTATGATGTGATTGGAATAACAGAGACTTGGTGGGACAACTCACATGACTGGAGTACTGTCATGGATGGATATAAACTGTTCAGGAAGGACAGGCAGGGCAGAAAAGGTGGGGGAGTTGCGTTGTATGTAAGAGAGGAGTATGACTGCTCAGAGCTCCGGTATGAAACTGCAGAAAATCCTGAGAGTCTCTGGATAAAGTTGAGAAGTGGGAGCAACAAGGGTGATGTTGTGGTTGGAGTCTGCTATAGACCACCAGACCAGGGGGATGAGGTGGACGAGGCTTTCTTCTGGCAGCTAGCAGAAATTGCTAGATCGCAGGCCCTGGTTCTCATGGGAGACTTTAATCACCCTGATATCTGCTGGGAGAGCAATACAGCGGTGCACAGGCAATCCAGGAAATTTTTGGAAAGTGTAGGGGACAATTTCCTGGTGCAAGTGCTGGAGGAACCAACTAGGGGCAAAGCTTTTCTTGACCTGCTGCTCACAAACAGGGAAGAACTAGTAGGAGAAGCAAAAGTGGATGGGAACCTGGGAGGCAGTGACCATGAGATGGTCGAGTTCAGGATCCTGACACAAGGAAGAAAGGAGAGCAGCAGAATATGGACCCTGGACTTCAGAAAAGCAGACTTTGACTCCCTCAGGGAACAGATGGGCAGGATCCCCTGGGAGAATAACATGAAGGGCAAAGGGGTCCAGGAGAGCTGGCTGTATTTTAAAGAATCCTTATTGAGGTTGCAGGAACAAACCATCCCGATGTGTAGAAAGAATAGTAAATATGGCAGGCGACCAGCTTGGCTAAACAGTGAAATCCTTGCTGATCTTAAATGCAAAAAAGAGGCTTATAAGAAGTGGAAGATTGGACAAATGACCAGGGAGGAGTATAAAAATATTGCTCAGGCGTGCAGGAGTGAAATCAGGAAGGCCAAATCACACTTGGAGTTGCAGTTAGCAAGAGATGTTAAGAGTAACAAGAAGGGTTTCTTCAGGTATGTTAGCAACAAGAAGAAAATCAAGGAAAGTGTGGGCCCCTTACTGAATGAGGGAGGCAACCTAGTGACAGAGGATGTGGAAAAAGCTAATGTACTCAATGATTTTTTTGCCTCTGTCTTCACGCACAAGGTCAGCTCCCAGATTGCTGCACTGGGCAGTACAGCATGGGGAGAAGGTGACCAACCCTCTGTGGAGAAAGAAGTGGTTCAGGACTATTTAGAAAAACTGGATGTGCACAAGTCCATGGGGCCGGATGCACTGCATCCGAGGGTGCTAAAAGAGTTGGCGGGTGAGATTGCAGAGCCATTAGCCATTATTTTTGAAAACTCATGGCGATCGGGGGAGGTCCCAGATGACTGGAAAAAGGCTAATGTAGTGCCCATCTTTAAAAAAGGGAAGAAGGAGGATCCGGGGAACTACAGGCCAGTCAGCCTCACCTCAGTCCCTGGAAAAATCATGGAGCAGGTCCTCAAGGAATCAATTATGAAACATTTAGAGGAGAGGAAAGTGATCAGGAACAGTCAGCATGGATTCACGAAGGGGAAGTCGTGCCTGACTAACCTAATTGCCTTCTATGATGAGATAACTGGCTCTGTGGATGAGGGGAAAGCAGTGGATGTGTTATTTCTTGACTTTAGCAAAGCTTTTGATACGGTCTCCCACAGTATTCTTGCCACCAAGTTAAAGAAGTATGGGCTGGATGAATGGACTGTAAGGTGGATAGAAAGCTGGCTAGATCGTCGGGCTCAACGGGTAGTGATCAATGGCTCCATGTCTAGTTGGCAGCCGGTTTCAAGTGGAGTGCCCCAAGGGTCGGTCCTGGGGCCGGTTTTGTTTAATATCTTTATTAATGATCTGGAGGATGGTGTGGACTGCACTCTCAGCAAGTTTGCAGATGACACTAAACTAGGAGGCGTGGTAGATAAACTAGAGGGTAGGGATCGGATACAGAGGGACCTAGACAAATTAGAGGATTGGGCAGAAAAAAACCTGATGAGGTTCAACAAGGACAAGTGCAGAGTCCTGCACTTAGGACGGAAGAATCCCATGCACTGCTACAGACTAGGGACCGAATGGCTAGGTAGCAGTTCTGCTGAAAAGGACCTAGGGGTCACAGTGGACGAGAAGCTGGATATGAGTCAACAGTGTGCTCTTGTTGCCAAGAAGGCTAACGGCATTTTGGGCTGTATAAGTAGGGGCATTGCCAGCAGATCGAGGAATGTGATCGTTCCCCTTTATTCGACATTGGTGAGGCCTCATCTGGAATACTGTGTCCAGTTTTGGGCCCCACACTACAAGAAGGATGTGGAAAAATTGGAAAGAGTCCAGCGGAGGGCAACAAAAATGATTAGGGGTCTGGAGCACATGACTTATGAGGAGAGGCTGAGAGAACTGGGATTGTTTAGTCTCCAGAAGAGAAGAATGAGGGGGGATTTGATAGCAGCCTTCAACTACCTGAAGGGGGGTTCCAAAGAGGATGGAGCTCGGCTGTTCTCAGTGATGGCAGATGACAGAACAAGGAGCAATGGTCTCAAGTTGCAGTGGGGGAGGTCCAGGTTGGATATCAGGAAAAACTATTTCACTAGGAGGGTGGTGAAACACTGGAATGCGTTACCTAGGGAGGTGGTGGAGTCTCCTTCCTTGGAGGTTTTTAAGGCCCGGCTTGACAAAGCCCTGGCTGGGATGATTTAGCTGGGAATTGGTCCTGCTTTGAGCAGGGGGTTGGACTAGATGACCTCTTGAGGTCCCTTCCAACTCTGATATTCTATGATTCTATGATTCCTCCTGGCCACTGCTACCACTTCCTTCACAGGCCTCTAACTCCTAAGAGAAGAGCAGGATGCATAGAGCTGCCAGTGTATTAACAGTCTTCTGGATCATTTCTAAAAAGAGATTTTATCATTAAAAGTATATCCTGTTGGTTATGATGCAACAAAACACAGTGGCTCCACATTTTGTTTGTTTTTTTTCATATACCCTAATAGCTTGTGTCATGTTTTGGTAAGTTTCAAGGCTGAGAGTTAGTTACTTGACTATACATTCATACCAGATGGGAGAGAACCAAAATACATGCATCTTGAGATGCCCTATCACCTTCATTCAGCCTGGCAACAAATCCTAAGGCAGTGCCAACAGAAAGCTAAGACACCAAGAAGTTAGTAGGAGCAAGGGAGATGGGGAAGGGGTGATATCTATCATATGCAGGGTAACACTGTTGCTACAACATAAAGTGCCAGTGGCTAATGCAGTGACACGGCACAAGGAGCACAATGGTTGGATGGAGTTAAATCTAGGATATGCAAACTTGGTATAAAAGAGACAACTTGTCAAGATCCAGAAGAATGCACCTAATTTCCAAAAGAGCATACTGCAGTCATCCTTGAATACAATGACACAGATACAGCAGTCCCCATCAAAAAAGCCATTGGGATGAAGGATGGTGAGTGCCAACAGCTGTAGTCTCCAGAGGCTGCACTAACATGTTCTAAAGGCAAGCAGTCATAGGCTGTTTTGTGCAGCTTGGAGAGCTTCATTTGGCATGAGGGCTGCACTTTGGTCAGTCATAGGCTAGGAAATTGAGATGCAGTAAACTGGTTCAAGTTATACATGGGCTGAGTTATATCATAAATACATGCAACCTCTAGATTCTGTAGGGTTTGACTATGAACACCCCTTGGAGAGATGGAGCCAGTGCAGTGCAGGCACCAATCTACTTCATCCCTATGGATGGAGTAAAGTGTGCACTGAGCAGCCCAGGGTGAGACTGTCTCCCCTAAGTTACAGAGTCTAAAAGGTTTCAGTGGTAGCCGTGTTAGTCCGTATCAGCAAAAAAAATGAGAAGTCCTTATGGCACCTGAGAGACTAACACATTTATTTGGGCATAAGCTTTCATGGGCTAGAACCCACTTCATCAGATGTATGAAGTAAACGATACAGGAGCAGGTATAAATACATGAAAGGATGTGGGTTGCTTTACCAAGTGTTAAGTCAGTCTAACGAGATGAATCAATTAACAGCAGGATACCAAGGGAGGAGAAATAACTTTTGAAGTGGTAAGAGAGTGGCCCATTACAGACAGTTGACAAGAAGGTGTGAGTAACAGTAGGGAGAAATTAGTATTGGGGAAATTCAATTTAGGTTTTGTAATGACCCAACCACTCCCAGTCTTTATTCAGGCCTAATCTGATGGTATCTAGTTTGCAAATTAATTCCAGTTCTGCAGCCTCACATTGGAGTCTGTTTTTGAATTTTTTTGTTCAAGAATTGCCACTTTGAGGTCTGTTATTGAGTGACCAGAGAGACTGATGTGTTCTTCTACTGGTTTTTGAATGTTATGATTCCTGATGTCAGATTTGTATCCATTTATTCTTTTGCGTAGAGAGTGTCCGGTTTGGCCAATGTACATGGCAGAGGGGCACATGATGGCAAATATCACATTGGTAGATCTGAGGCTCGTTCACCTGCACATCTATCAATGTGATATATGCTATCATGTGCCACCAATGATACAATGAAAGATCTAAAAAATACCCCAAAAACCTTATGGTGTTTGCTGAGAGAGATGAGGTTTTAGCAGTCTTGAAGAGAAAACATTTGAAGATGACAAACTTTGACAGCAATTCAAAGCCTGCCTCGAATAATTAAAATAAAAGGTGATTCCTGTGGACATCGTGAATACATGACCTTGGGACTATATCTTATGGGACATGAACGTTTATACGAACTCTCTGTTTTTAGACCCAACCTTCATTGGCTACAAAATAACCTGGTTAATAGGCCTAGGTTTCCTAAATTGCCTTATCTGAGATCAAATTTCAAATGAATTAAAAAACAGAAAAAATGATTTAAAATTGTTTTGTTTAAGGTTAAATGAAAACTACAAATTATTGTGATTTTAACACTATTTTGCAATTATGTGTTGTGGGTGCTTGAAGCAAGTCTCCTGAATAAGTGAGTTAGTCAAACAGTTTAAGGTAAGCAAAGCAGGAAAAACTTTATCCCACTTAGGAGCTTGCACAGAAACGCAACACTTCTCCCAGTGGTCGGAGTAAAAACTCTTAGTGAATATCTACACTTTGAGCTGGAGATGTAAATCCCAGGTCAAAGAGACCTACTTATGCTAGCGTGATCAGAGCTAAAAACAAAGTGTAACCATGGTAGTATATGGGGCTAGCTGCCCCGCATACTTAACAATCCAAGATCTGAGGTACGTAGTCAGGGCAACTAGCCCACCTTGCCTCTTGTGCCACTGAAACTACACTATATTTTTAGTATGCTAACTCAAACAGAACTAGTGAGGATATGTCTTCTTGAGATGGGAATTCACCTCCAGATCCAAATATGGACATAACTTTAGTCTCCCAGGGCTGCTGCCTACGCATCCTACCTCCCCTTGATTAATTATGTACTCTTATCATAAGGTGTCTGGGAAATAATTCTCTGGCTTCTCCAAATGTATCATTACAGAAGATATTGTGTAAATAATTAATTACTCCACTTGTCCACTTGCACAGACTAGACAACTATAGTTTTAATGGATGACACAGATTAAACAATTCAAATGATTTGTACTGTTCCAGTTAATAATGGGTTACTTTTTAACGGCAGAATAACTGTACTGTCCTTACAATATTTTATGGAGCTTCCAGTGAAAGAATATGCTGGTGTCTTTGGGAAAAATACAAAATCCAGATTCATATTGTAGGTGCTTAGTTTGGGACTCAGATATATTTAAAGCAAGCAGGCTCTTGGGAGGAGCAAGGAAGAGAACAGATGACCATTTCAAAATTAATGACAAGTCATCATCTAAAGGTTCAAGAGTCTTTTAATTCAGTGAACTCTTAAATGTTGGTGCCTTATGAGAAGGTGATCCAAACCTTTTGAAAGCTCTTTTTCTGTCATCCTCTTTCTTATCCCAGCTGAACTGGATTTTTTCCCCCTTCCTGTGCTGTACACAAGAAATCCCTGGTCCTCAACACACACTCCCAATTCCCTACTCCTGACCCCTGACTTTTGTGATTTTGCAGCTGAAGAGTCACATGTGTGCACAACTTTCTCTGCTAGCAGCAAGTCTTGTACACTGTATGCCTGACCTAAATCATTGGTACACCAACATATATTAGCCTCCAAACTCAAGAGTTCAGAATGTTTCATCTGGGCCAGTAGATATTGACTCAAATGGGATCAAGTCATATTGTTGGAGAAATGTGGGGAAAGCTTCCCCAAAGTTGCCTATGTTTGGTTTGTGTTCTAAGGCCTTGAATCTAAGGCTGTTGAGATGGCACTTTTTATTAGCATTAAACATTAAAAGTATAAAATTGTTTTAAAAATGGAAAATATGAAAACAAACAGAACAACAATGTAAGACATTAAGAATGACTTGGAAAGGATGCCCATTGCACATGAAGAGTTCATTAGTAGGGCACTGGACTGAGTCAGACTTGGATTCTAATCCTAGCTCCACCACAAACCTGCTGTGTGGACTTGGTCAGGTCATTTAAACTCTCTAACAGTTTCCTTGTCCTTTGAACGGCAAGAGCCACCTGGCCCAAAAAATGGATTTTTTCTCTCCACTAAAGACTTCAAAAGCAATTCACTTTTGTCAATATTTTTTTTTTCCCAGGAAAATTTTTCATGTTGTCAAAAACTGAGACCCATAAGCGTTTGTTTGAAAAGTTCTTGAATTTTTGATCAATTTCCACCCCCCACCTCTGCTCCCCACCTTTGAGTTCTCTGAACTTTCATACAAATGCCACAGAGCCACCCTGCACTCTAGCCACAACCTTGTAATCCACCCATCCAAACTCCCCCAGCCAAGCTCTCTATTAAATTCCCCCAGGCAGATCTCTCTCAGCCAGGCCACCTTTATGTGGGCCTGCGCACATACGTTCCAGGAATGAGGCACATGCCCTGGTTCAACAAAAATAGTGTGTGTACTCAGAAATCCTGGTCCACCTTCTACCTGCTCATCGAAATGCTTTGGAATCACTTTTTTCCCCCGTCCTCTTCACAGAGTTGTTTTGTATTTGTGAATATAAGTGTGAGCCTCAACTATGAATCAGCGGCTAACTAGCAGTAGCTTCAAAAGAGAACATACAGATATACCACAAAGGTCTGCTGATGAAACATGCAGTAGCATGATCTGAATGAAAAAATTACAAGCATGGCTGGTGGGCTTCCTGCTACAAGTAACAAAGCGTGCAAGATTGTTAGAGGGTATGATACCAACTACTTATCATTTGAATATATACTTTAAGTTTTGAAGAAAGTGAACCAGTTCCTTGCTCAGTCATTTCCTATAAACTGTTATACAATCATTCTGTGAAACCTTCCCTACTTCAGTGTCACCTCAATACAAAGCACAATTCTTTAAAAGACAAACCTCATGTATTTTTTATAAAGAGAAAGTTAAGTGATTTAAAAGAAAGTCACAAAACAACGTCTCTCAGTGACATTAATGAGAAGGCCCTAGAATGTCATACCATGTATATTTGAGGACGGCTCAAAGTGGGAAACCTCATTCAGTTAGTGGAGACTCTCATGTTGCCTCTGGCAATAGACACGGTGTAGCTGATTATTGAGGATAAAGCTGCAAAACAGCTTGACAGTTTTTTTTTTTTAACAACAGTGAGTCATGCAGAATTCAGGACGTGGCTTTTTAAGTAAAGCAAATGATCATAGACTGTGTAAATCGGTGTGGGTTTTTTATTGCAATTAGACAAAAGTGCTAATATTACTAATTTTGCTCAACTTCTTATGTATGTAAGGTTTGAATCAAATGACAAAGAAAAGTTCTCATTTTGTGAAGCTCTATCAAGATGTACGATAGAAGAAATTTTCAATAACTAGAATGAGTTCCTCAGCAAATGTTGTGGAGTGTCAAAACTGCATTGGTGAGTACACTGACAGAACACGAGCAATGACTGGGAAATTTGGTGGTGTTTTGGCAAAAAATAAAGAATGCTAAATTCACTCACTGTAGTATTTATCATGAGGCAGTACTGGTAAAAAAAAAAGGCTGTTAATGTGAAAGTGATTTTTGGATCAAGTTGTAAAGAGGGTCAATTTTATTAAAGTACAAGTATTAAATTCAAACTTCTTTTCACTTTTGGGCACTGAAATTGGAAGTGATCATCAAAAGCTTCTTCACAAAGACGTGAGATGCTATCATGGGGTAAGGTATAGACTCATCTCTTTGAAATCCATTCTAAGGTAAAAGTTTTCTTTAGTGATTTTATTTTAGAAATGTTTTGACTGCTTTATAGTTGAGTTATGGCTGTTAAGACTAGTTTATTTAGTTGTTTTGTTCATTATCTCAGTGAACTGACCACCTATTTACAGGGAATGAAAGCCATGGCCTTTTAATATCCATGACAATACCAAGGCAACATTAAAGAAACTGCAGTTTATAGCACAAGGAGAAAGGTAAAACTGATAATCACTCCTAACCTTGGAAAATTCCCTAATTGATAATGCATTGAAGATTCATACTGATCTCATGGCTGACACAAGGGAATATCGTCTGAATTTGGCCATCAAGTTTAATAAATACTTTCTCGACAGCATAATAAATGAGAATTGGAGCAGAGCCCATTTTCAGTAGAAAAAGAAATCCTGTCAGATGGCGTCTTGGCAAAGGAATTGTTGATTCAATTGTCATCTGATGGTAGACTCAAGCTCAAATTCAACAAAGTTCAACTCAGTGGCTTTGGTTAAGAAGTAGTGAGGAGTTTATCCTGATACCAGATAGACCTTTGATAGTTTTGATGACCTTCAGTATTATGTAACTGTGCGAGACTTATTTTTCTACCCCAATTGCCATAAAAAAAACAAGTATGGGATGAACCTTAGTGCAGAATGGACCTTCAACTGAAGCTCACCAATATCTCAAAAGGAGAAATTTGCATGTGCTGCTTAAAATATCATTTTTTTTAAGAAGGTGGTATTTGAACTAATAAAGTTTAGGAACCACTGTTCTAACCAACACAAGGTCCTAATGTTTGTTTAGCATCTTATTGAGAAAAGGTTATTAGACTGGAATGAACTCCAGGTTTGGATAAAATACTTACAGCTAGAAACCAGTTCTATAGTTTCTTGGCTCCACCCCATTATTTGTTTTATCCAGTCCCCCTCCCTATGCACAGTGTTTTGTTTTGTTTTTTTGGCTTGGTTTTGTCATTTTCCTTTTTCTTATATTAAAACAATTTTCTAACTCGCAACTTCTGGGTAAGGAGTCATAATGGCCAACCACCAAACTATACATATAAACATGCATATTAAGAAAAAAATAATATTTGACAAAAAGAACAGGAGTACTTGTGGCACCTTAGAGACTAACAAATTTATTTGAGCATAAGCTTTCGTGGGCTACAGCCTACTTCATCGGATGCATGTAGTGGAAAATACAGTATATATATATATCTTCACAGAGAACATGAAACAATGGGTGTTACTATACACACTATAAGGAGAGTGATCAGTTAAGGTGGGCTTTTATCAGCAGGATAGAAAAAGAACTGTTTGTAATGGTAATGAAAATGGCCGATTTCCAGCAATTGACAAGGAGATATGAGGAATGGGGGGTGGGGGAGGGGGGGAAATACGCATGGGGAAATACCACTACAAACAGTTCTTTTTCTCTCCTTCTGATAAATGCTCACCTTAAGTGATCACTCTCCTTATAGTGTGTATAGTAACACCCATTGTTTCATGTTCTCTGTGTGTGTGTGTATATATATATATATATTTTTTTTTTCCTACTGTATTTTCTACTACATGCATCCGATGAAGTAGGCTGTAGCCCACGAAAGCTTACGCTCAAATAAATTTGTTAGTCTCTAAGATGCCACAAGTACTCCTGTTCTTTTTGCAGATACAGACTAACACGGCTGCTACTCTGAAACCCTATATTTGACAGTTTTCCACTCTTCAATCTTCAGTGGTGTATTCTTAACACCAGATGGCACTACACAAAGGAATAGTTGCACTTGCAAGTCCACCCCCTCATGATCAAAAGGGAGGTCAATAGCTACTGTCAAACCTCATATCCCATTTCTAAAGGAAGTTGCCAACGAATTGTCCCAAAATAAAAATGCCCGTCTTTATTCTCTAAAATACAGGGGAACTGTAAGAAACCAACTCTGCAGCCTGTACCCTGCAGGTGGATTTTCCACGGGCCTTTAAAGAGCTTCCTATTGGAGTTTTAATACAAGTATTCTGGGTTGTTGAACTAACTCTTTTACAAACATACACCTTATGCTTCCACATTCTCTATGACAGTTTGTGCTACCCTATGAAGTTTGAAATTTAAGATTTTTGATCTTCAGTTATCACATAGAATCGCAGGACTGGAAGGGACCTCAAGAGGTCATCTAGTTCAGTCCCCTGCACTCATGGCAGGAACTAAGTATTATCTAGACCAGGGGTCAGCAACCTCTGGCACGCGGCTCACCAGGGTAAGTACCCTGGTGGGCTGGGCCAGTTTGTTTACCTGCCGCATCGGCAGGTTCGACCGATCACGGCTCCCACTGGCCGCGGTT
This sequence comes from Trachemys scripta elegans, assembly GCF_013100865.1. NCBI lineage: Eukaryota > Metazoa > Chordata > Testudines > Emydidae > Trachemys > Trachemys scripta. Next base: position 133,569,974 of record NC_048299.1, on the reverse strand, counting down.
CACCGCTCCAGGCCAATGGGGGCGGCGGGAAGCCACAGCCAGCACATCCCTCGGCCCACGCTGCTTCCCGCCGCCCTCATTGGCCTGGGACGGCAAACCACGGCCAGTGGGAGCTGCGATCGACTGAACCTGCCGACACAGCAGGTAAACAAACTGGCCTGGCCCGCCAGGGTGCTTACCCTGGCGAGCCACATGCCAGAGGTTGCCGACCCCTAATCTAGACCATCCCTGATAGGTGTTTGTCTAACTTGCTCTTAAAAATCTCCAATGATGGAGATTCCACAACCCATCCTAAACAATTTATTCAGTCCTTCACTACCCTGACAGGAAGATTTCCCTAATGTCCAACCTAAACCGCCTTGCTCCAATTTAAGCCCATTGCTTCTTGTCCTATCCTCAGAGGTTAAGAAGAACAAAATTTTCTCCCTCCTCCTTGTACAACCTTCTATGTGCTTGAAAACGGTTATAATGTCCATCCCCCCACTGCCTGCAGACTTCTCTTCTCCAGACTAACAAACCCATTTTTTTCAATCTTCTCTCATAGGTCATGTTTTCTAGACCTTTAATCATTTTTGTTGCTCTTCTCTGGACTCTCTCCAATTTGTCCACATCTTTCCTGAAATGTGGCACCCAGAACTGGGAACAATACTCCAGTTGAGGCCTAATCAGTGTGGAGTAGGGCAGAAGAATTACTTTTTGTGTCTTGCTTACAATACTACTGCTAATACATCCCAAAATGATATTGCTTTTTTGCAACAGCGTTACACTATTTGGCTCATATTTAACTTGTGATCCATTATGATCCTCAGATTCCTTTCTTCAGTACTCCTTCCTAGGCAGTTATTTCTCATTTTGTATGTGTGCAACTCAGGGCTGGTGCAAGGATATTTTGCGCCCTAGGCGAAACTTCCACCTTGCTCCCCCTCCTCCCCCCAAAATAAATCACATACATTATACACAATACACGGTCACAGAGTAACATGTTATAATTTAGAATTTATGTTTCCGCGCTTTAAGTTTAGCAAATTTAGAAACAAGTTCCTCCAACTCAATGCTGTGAGCAATGTCATGTTCCAGGGCCACCCAGAGGATTCAGGGGGCCTGGGGCAAAGCAATTTCGGGGGCCCCTTCCATAAAAAAAGGTTGCAATACTATAGTAACATGTATTTGGAAATGTAAAAAATAACTAGTGAAATACATTAAAAATTAATTTGTAATAATTTGAAAATACACTAAATACATTATTTAAAAACATTAAAAGTTGTAATGGTATGTATACATTTGCAATTACATAATGGGCTGTTGCTGGGTGATGGTGATGGTTGGTACCAATGGGCTGTTGCTGTCCAGGGGGTGGTGCTGCTGTTACCCAGGGCTGGGTGGGGAGCTGGGCTCTGGATTCGGGGGTGTCTGGCTCACAGGGGCTGGGCTCAGGGATGTGGGGAGATCGGGTCAGGGGGGGTGTCCAGCTCAGAGGGGCTGGGTTCAGAGCTGGGGATCAGGGCTGTGGGGAGGATGGGGTCGGGGGGTTTCTGGCTCAGAGGGGCTGGGCTCAGAGCTGGGGGTCAGGGCTGTGGGGGGAATGGGGTCAGGGGGTTTCTGGCTCAGAGGGGCTGGGCTCGGAGCTGGGTGTCAGGGCTGTGGGGGATGGAGTCGGGGGGGGGGGTCCCCGGCCCCTTACCATGCTGCTTACCCCCTCTCCCAGGAGCCTCCAACATACTCGTGGGGCAGGGGGAGCCTCCGACATACTCATGGGGGGCCCTGCGGGGCCCAGGGCCTGGGGCAAATTGCCCTACTTGCTCCCCCCTCTGGGCGGCCCTGAACTCAGATACCAGGCATGACAGAGGCTGGAGCAGGAAGAGGGGGGCACTGGGGCAGCTCAGCTCTGCAGGCTGCCGTCCTCTCCAGCCGCCCACGCACAAGGGGAGCAGGAGAAGGGTCCAGCCAAGGACCAAGGGGGCAGGAGCACAGGCACCTGAGGCCGAGCTGTGGGGAAGCGCTTACCTTGCCCAAGGCATGGGCGTCGGGGTCCTCTTTCTTCCTCCGCTCCACCAGACTGCCGCACGAGGCTCTTTTCTTCTCCGTGCCCCCCGCTGGGGCTGACCGTGGAGGCTGAGCCAGAAGGCAGCCGCCCCTTTCCTCCAGAAGCCCTGCTGTTGTGCCCGTCACCGGGCTCATGCCACGTGCACTAAGCAGAGATGCGGAGCTCTGCCCAGCCGCCGGCACCCCCACCGTCAATGAGAAGAATCGCATGGGATGAAGCGTCCACTGCACTGGGAGGGAGAGGGAGTCTGAGCCACCGGCAGCCCAGGGGTTCCCTTGTGTCAGCGCACCGCCGGTAGCCCCGGGATTCCATTGTGTCAGCATGCCGCCGGCAGCCCAGGGGTTCCCTTGTGTCAGCGCACTGCCAGCAGCCCAGTGGCACGTTGACACAGGTGAACCCCAGGGCTGCCGGCGGCTCAGACTTCCTCTCCCTCCCAGCGTAGTGGCCGCTCCATCCCATGCGATTCTTCTCATTGCCGGCGGGGGTGCCGGCGGCTGGGCAGAGCTGACATGATGCGCTGACATGGTTTGCGGCTCAGATTCCCTCTCCATCCCAGCACAGCGGCTGCTGGAACGCTGTAAAAAAAATTGGGGGCGCCACTTTTTGGTACCCCAAAATCTTGGCGCCCTAGGCAACGCCTAGTTGGCCTAAATGGTAGCACCGGTACTGGTGCAACTGATTGTTCCTTCCTAAGTGGAGTACTTTGCATTTGTCCTTATTGAATTTTGTAATATTTACTTCAGATCATTTCTCCAGTTCATCCATATCATTTTGAATTTTAATTCTATTCTCCAAAATACTTCCAACCCCTCCCAGTGTGGTATCATCCACAAACTTTATAAGTGTATTCTCTATGCTATTATCTAAATCACTGATGAAGATATTGAACAGAACAGGATCCAGAACTGATCCCTATGAAGCTTCACTTGATATGCCCTTCCAGCTTGACTTGGAACCACTAATAACTACTCTATGGGAATGGTTTTCCAACCAGTTATATACCCACTTTATGATAGGATAATCTGGGTTGTATTTCTCTAGTTTGTTTATTAAAAGGTCATGTGAGTATCAAAAGCCTTACAAAAAAATCAAGTTATACCACATCTATCACTTCCCCCCCTATCCACAAGGCTTGTTACCATATCAAAGAAAGCTATTAGGTTTGACACAATTTGTTGTTGACAAATCCATGCCGACCGTTACTTATCACCTTATCTTCTAAGTGTTTCAAATTAACTGCTTAATTATATGTTCCATTATCTCTCCAGGTACTGAATTTAAGATGACTGGTTTGTAATTCACTGGGTTGTCCTTATTTCCCTTTTTATAGATTGACACTATAATTTCCCTTGTCCTGTCCTCTGGAATCTATCCTGTCTTCCGTGACTTTTTGAAGATAATCGTTAAGGGCTCAGATATTTTCTCATTCAGCTCCTTGAGTATTCTAGGATGCACTTTATCAGGCCCTGGTGATTTGAAGACATCTAACTTGTCTAATTTCAGAGTAGCAGCCATGTTAGTCTGTATCCACAAAAAGAACAGGATGCATCCGAAGAAGTGGGCTGTAGTCCACGAAAGCTTATGATCTAATAAATTTGTTAGTCTCTAAGGTGCCACAAGTACTCCTGTTCTTTTTAACTTGTCTAAGTAATTTTTAATTTGTTCTTTCCCTATTTTAGCCTCTGATTCTACCTCATTTTCAGGGGCAGTCACTATGTTAGATGCCTAATCACTACTCACCTTTTTGTTGAAAACTGAAATAAAAAAGTCATTTAACACTTCTGCCATTTCCACATTTTCTGTTATTGCCTAACCCCCTTCCCCATTAGTAATGGGCCTACCCTGTCCTTGGTCTTTCTCTTGCTTCTAATTTATTTGTAGAATGTTTTCTTGTTACCCTTTATGTCTCTAGCTAGTTTAATCTTATTTTGTGGCTTGGCCTTTCTAATTTTCTCCCTACATACTTGTATTACTTGTTTATATTCATCCTTTTTAATTTGACCTAGCTTCCACTTTTTGTAGGACTCTTTTTTTGGGTTTCAGATCATTGAAGATCTCCTGGTTAAGCCAGGGTGGTCTCTTGCCATACTTCCTATATTTCCTATGAAATGGGATAGTTTGTTAGACTTGCTTCCCATGGGATCTTATCTACTAATTCCCTCAGTTTGCTAAAGTCTGCCTTCTTGAAATCCATCATCTTTATTGTGCTGTTTTCCCTCCTACCATTCCTTAGAATTATGAACTCTACCATTTCATGATCACTTTCACCTAAGTTGCCTTCCCTGTTCAAATTCTCAACCAATTCCTCCCTATTTGTCAAAATCAAATATAGAACAGGCTCTCCTATAATAGCTTTCTCCTCTTTTTGTTATTTAAAAAATGCTTCCAATACATTCCAATAACTTGTTGGATAATCTGTGTCTTGCTGTGTCATTTTCCCAACAGATATCTGGGCAGTTGAAGTCCCCCATCACTACCAAGTCCTGTGCTCTAGATGATTCTGTTAGTTGTTTAAAAATGACTAGTTCAGGGGTGGCCAAAGTGAGCCTGAGAAGGAGCCAGAATTTACCAATATACATTGCCAAAGAGCTACAGTAATACATCAGCAGCCCCACACCGCATCGGCTCCCAGTGCCTCCCGCTCACGGTCAGATCTGCCGATCAGCCCCTCCTTCTCCTTCCCTCCCCGCACCTCCAGATCAGCTGTTTCATGGCCTGCAGGAGGCTTTGGGGGTGAGGGGGAGGAGCGAGGGCATGGCAGACTCAGGGGAGGGGGCGGGAAGGGGTGGAGTGAGGGCAGGGCCTGTGGCAGAGCCCCCAGCACATTGGAAAGTTGGCGCCTGTAGCTCCATCCCCGGAGTCGGTGCCTATACAAGGAGCCACATATTAACTTCTGAAGAGCCGCATGTGGCTCCAGAGCCACAGGTTGGCCACCCCTGGACTAGTTGTTTAAAATGTTAGTTGTTTAAAAGATTACTACAACCAGGAGATTGACTTAGCTATGGAAATAATCATTTTTAAACTATTCTATAGCATCAGTATTCTGTATACTATGTTTGGGTACTTACAGAGTCCTAACAGACAATAATAGATGAGATAGGCATTGATCCCACTGTCGTGTCAGTGATGTATACATGATATCCATAACATATTATATTTAGTTACACTAGGATATGCCATAGAAATATCAGGTCTACAAGAACAATTTTTATCTGGAAGAAGAATCAATGTGCAGATAAAGGTGCATTGCATTTTGTGAGGTTGCTGCAATGTTCATTTCCAAATACACAGTGGCAAGTGTGATTTGTTTAATTATTGTTTGTAAACTGAATGATGTATTGTGAAATCAATCACATGAATTTGGATATCTTACCTGTAAAATTATTTGGAGTCACCAGATGGTGTTGTTAAAGTTAAGGCTATAAATTCTGTTTATTTGAACATACAGGAATTAGATCTTGAAAAAATGCCCAGTGTCAGCTTTGGTGCAGTTCTTTAAACATAATCCTTTAGCTATAAAATGGACTTTGTGTGTAGCAGACACTGCTGTATCAGTACACAAGAAAATGATGTGAAACTGAGGCATGCATGTCTCTAATAATTATAAACTATACTAACAGCTGATGTTTCTCACATGTTGAGTTCTTGAGACTACACCTTCATTATGAATTCAGAGGTTCCACAAGAGAGTAGCTAGAGAGGCAGAGAGGCTCAAGGTGTTTAGGACAGAAACAACAAAATAACCCAGTCATTAGGGATTTAGAATATAAAATAGTATTCTGTCTGCAATTGATATACCTGGGGTTTTGATCAGCCTCAATATCAGTGTAATACATCACAGATGGTGGAATTGTTCAGTCAAGTATTTTATCAGCAAGCTACTCTTGTGTATATTTACTCAATTTTAAATTACCTACTAATGGAGCCAGGCCACCATTCAGTAATCACAGTCACAAATCTACATATTGACACACGATTACCAGCAAGTTTATAAGTGTGGATATATTTGTGACTGACTGCCAGCTGCAGCTGTTTTCATTGTCTGACTGTTGCAGCATGATGTATCCATGTAGGTTAGTAGAAGGATTTTTAAAACTATGTATCAGTTTTAACATTTTCCCCCCTTCGGTTCCATTTTTTCCTCTTTAACATTTTTAAGCACTGGTGCTTTTGCTTTTCTGGCACCAGTTTGTTTTTTGTTTGCATACACAGCTACCCATGAGCAACTTTAACCTCAATGGGATCACTTGTGTGAGTAAAGGTATTCATGTGCTTGGTGTCTGCAGGAACAGGCCCCTAAGCCCTGGTTCTGCAATTGGTAGTGTGTGGGCAGACTGCTGCACCCACACAGACTCAATTTAAGCCAATGGGGCTCTGTGTGGGAGCTATCATTTGCAGAATCAGGGCTGTATTAAATAATTCATGTAACACATTTGCATTTAACAAAAAGTGAAGTTTACACTTTAGTAAATCTGCTGTTGCAAACTGCTAAATTTGTGCCACTGCATTACATCAATATGTGATCTGAAAAAAGATTTCCTAATATTTTTATTGATTAAATAGCTGATGCTTTATAACAAACTATATACTAATGATGAGAAACCAATGTTATTCAGCTTCCAACACTTCTTAAATAATAGCGAATTGTTAAAATGACAGCTCATTTTCAAACACGTCAGTTTTGTACATTTCTCCAATAACCCTGTTACCATGCTTTTACAGCAGTTTTAAAACACAGAATTAAGATGGAAAATTAGTAATATACAAGAGCTAGTATGATGGTCACCATCTTGGCTGACACACCAGGAACCTCCAGAGGTAAAAGTATAAGCTGGTACGGCTTGAACTCAAGAGCCAAGGCCCCCTAGCTAGGACTGTAGTAGACTCCCATCCTTTGAGAATCAGGCACAGAAGGGGGATCTGTAACATGATCATCAGTGGATTACACCAGCAGAAATAGTTTCCATACTAGGAGTAGTGAGAAGTTGAAATTCTGAACATGTGTGACCAGCGTAGAGAATAGTGTTGACCAGGATTGAATCATTTCTTGACGAGAACAAAACAGCCTGAAATTTTGAATTTTTTTCCTCCACAATTTTTTTCTTTAAACTTTATGCTGGCCACTTCCCCTCCCCACCGCAACATGCAGGTTCTCCTTGCTCCAAACATGCCTTTCTTCCCACGGGCTGTATGGAAGGGTGACACCAGTGTCAGCCAGGCTGATTGTATGTCTTCTCCCATAATGGAAAGTTTCCTTTCAATGTCCACCATCTGGACATTGTAAAGGGGACACAAATGAACTGGAAATATCATCTGCTACATCAGACAACAATGAAGAGTCTATAGTCAGCATAGACAAATGGGGCAAGGGGGAATTCGTTGGTAGAACTCAGGGATTACATTGGCCACATAACAGCATGTGAAGGGGCACTCCCTCATTCTGGTGGCAGGGAGACTAATGAGCTCTTCTGGGCCTGTTCAGTACTAACAAGGAGCATCTGTAAGGATTGCTCTGCCTGGGGCAGGGGGAGCATAAAAGCTGTAAACCTGCAGCCAGGGCCAGTGCAAGGAAGTTTCTCGCCCTAGGTGAAACTTCCACCTTGTGCCCCACCCCCAGCCCTGTGGCAGCTCCCTGCCCCCCCTCCGCCCTGATGTGCCCCCACCCACGGTAGCTCCCCCCCACAGCCCCCGAGGCGCCGTGCAGCAGCTCCCCACCCCTGCTCACCTCTGCTCCACCTGCTCCCCAGCACACCGCCCCCGCTCTAATTCTCCTCCCCTCCCTGGCTTGCGGCACCAAACAGCTGATTGGCGCTGCCCAAGCCTGGGAAGCGGGAGAAGTGGAGCAGCGACGGCGTGCTCAGAGAGGGGGCGGAGCAGAGGTGAGCTGGGGTGGGGAGCTGCCGCACAGCTCCCCGGGCTGGGGGGTGGGGAGCTGCTGTGGAGGAAATTGGGGGCACCGCTTTTTGGCGCCCCCAAATCTTGGCACCCTAGGCAACTGCCTAGTTCACCTTAATGGTAGCACTGGCCCTGCCTGCAGCAGGAAGTGATGGTGAACATAAAGGGGGGGGGGCTGCTCCACCTCAGAGACTGTTGATAGAGGTTAGCCAGGAGGGGGACAACTGCAGGCCTCATCACCCCCGAAGCTGCACAGACCAGCTGAAAAGCAGGATGCCCCAAAAGAAGAGGCTGGAGATAGATCCTAATAAAAGACAACAGACCCTCTGATACCCTAAATGCAAAGAGCTGAACCCAGAAAGACTGCCTGAGAACCAGCCACCTTTGCCTTTCTTTGCTTTCACTCAGATTACCCTCTCTCCTAAGGGAAGGAGAGAGGAAAGGACCTTCCTTTTGTCTGTTTGTTTCACTTAGAAAACCCCTCATATGCAGCAAACTTGGGAGGAAGAACTTTATAAATTGCCTGAAGTGGCCTCTGCCCCCACACAAAGAAAACACTGAACGAGGAAGACAAATCCATATTGCCTTCCATTCCTGCTCCCTTAGAGACACCAAAAGAAATAAGAAAGTTCCTTGGGGAAAAAGTAGCATACAACCACCATAAAACTAGGAAGACTGTTCATAGTAAAATGTCACCAAATCATAACAGTCCTGCTGAAACTTCTGAAAAGTTGAACCCTTGAAACCTTTGCAAATACAAGTGGAAAAGCGATCTCTTGAATATGACCACAACAAAGCAATGATGAGATACAATAGTAACAGTAAACTAGGAATAGAAAATTGGATGGGTTTGTAAAGCAAAGTGGGACAGAAGTAATGACTTGTCCCGTTAAGGCCACTGCTTTTTAATTGGAGAGGGCCAGCATGGCTGGAAGGCACCAGATATTGCACTGGAATAGAATGTGTAGAAGAAAGCTGGAGTTTTTCTAATAAAAGACCATTTAACGCTATACTTCTACAATATATGTAGCCAAAAGCCCACAAAATTATACTGTTTAAGGAACATTTTCAGATGAAGCCCTGTAAATTGATGGGCTTTGCACTGTAGGTTCAATATGCTTTAATACTGACTTTAGCAGTTGTCTGTCTATGTCATAGAGTTTGTTCTTCTCTGCATCTGAGGAAATAAAAAAAAATAAATTAAAAAATGGATCTCAACTTCCATTGAAAAAGTCCTTACCTTGTTCTACAGAAATGTCACTGGATAAAGAAACCTATTTGCTGAATAACATGTGCCAAATAGTCAGGATGGCTTCTTTTATAGTGATTCAAACCTGTAAATGCAGCATGTGATGGGTTAGTGTATGTCTGTATAGGTCTATCTACAAACTACAAACTCCATTTTGTTCTGTGAACACTATTTTGAGTATAAACTGTGATGTATTTTCACTGTTGAATTTATACCCCCATCTTGGGCTGAGATTCCAGGCATGCAACCACTGCCCTGAAGTTTAATATATGGAGATATACCTATACCTATCTCATAGAGCTGGAAGGGACCTTGAAAGGTCATCGAGTCCAGTCCCCTGCCTTCACTAGCAGGACTCATTTTTGCCCCAGATCCCTAAATGGCCCCCTCAAGGATTGAGCTCACAACCCTGGGTTTAGTGAGCCAATGCTCAAACCACTGATATCCCTCCCACCCCCAAAGTTTGGACTTTGGGGTGTAAATAGTAGTGTGCACCAAAGTGCTGCATTGTTACTACTCCCCAGTGTGAACTCTGCGGGCACAAACTAAAAGGTTCCGAGTTTGCATTAATGTACTCTTGTTTGAAGAAGGCTATGTTAATGCAAAGTAGAATCCTTTTAATTGGGCCCACAGCATCCACCTGGGGGAGTTACAGTGCCAAACTTTGTTATGCTTTGCTAGTCACACCCCATAGTCTGAACAGCAGGGCAGTATAGATGTGCCTTCTGTGGGTATGTCAACACAGCAGCTAGACATCCATGCTGGCCCATGCCAGCTGACCCAGGCTTATGGGGCTTGGGCTGCCAGTCTCTTTCATTGCTGTGTAGACTTCCAGGCTTTGGCAGGAGCCTGGGCTCTGGGACTCTCCCACCCTGCAGGGTATAAGATTATTGACAATTGTTTCCAGTATTGCCATCAAGTGTTCAAAAATTATGAATCAGACCCTTGCCCACCACCAAATTGAGATTTTTTTTTTAAATATTATTTGGGGTTCTTTTCACTTGCCCTCTCATTTTTGAGCTTTTAGGATTCACATTTGCCAGCTTTTCTCTAAGACACTGAGGAGTAGATTAAAAAAAATGAAGTACATTAGAAGCAGGAAGCCTGCTAAACAACCAGTGGGGCCACTGGATGATTGAGATACTAAAGGAGAATTCAAGGACAATAAGGCCATTGCGGAAAAACTAAATGAATTCTTTGCATTGATCGTCACGGCTGAGGATGTGAGGGAAATTCCCATACCTGAGCCATTCTTTTTAGGTGACAAATCTGAGGAACTGTCTCAGATTGAAGTGTCATTAGAAGAGGTTTTGGAACAAATTGATAAACTAAACAGCAATAAGTCACCAGGACCAGATGGTATTCACCCAAGAGTCCTGAAGAAACTCAAATGTGAAATTGCAGAACTACTAACTAGTTTGTAACCTATCATTTCAATCAACTTCTGTACCAAATGACTGGAGGATAGCTAATGTGATGCCAATGTTTAAAAAGGGCTCCAGAGGAGATCCCAGCAATTACAAGTCAGTAAGCCTAACTTCAGTACAGGGCAAACTGGTTGAAACTATAGTAAAGAACAAAATTGTCAGACACATAGATGAACATAATTTGTTGGGGAAGAGTCAACATTTTTTTTGTAAAGGGAAATCATGCCTCAGCAATCTAGTAGAAATATTTGAGGGGGCCAATAAGCATATGGACAAGGGTAATCCAGGGGATATAGTGTACTTAGATTTCCTGAAATTTCCATTTACAAGGTCCCTCACCAAAGGCTCTTAAACAAAATAAGCTGTCATGGGCTAAGAGGGAAGGTCTGCTCATGGATTGGTAACTGGTTAAAGATAGGAAACAAAGGGTAGGAATAAATGGTTATTTTTCAGAATGGAGAGAGGTAAATGGTGGTGTCACCCAGGGCTCTGTACTGGGACCAGTCCTATTCAACATATGCATAAATGAGCTTGAAAAAGGGGTAAAAAATAAGGTGGAAAAATTTGCAGATGATACAAAACTACTCAAGATAGTTAAGTCATAACCAGGCTGTGAAGAGCTACAAAAGGGTCTCACAATACTGGTTGACTCGGCAACTAAGTGGCAGATGAGATTCAATGTTGATAAATGCAAAATAATGCACATTGGAAAACATAATCCCAACTATACATATAAAATTATGAGGTCTAAATTAGCTGTTACCACTCAAGAAAGAGATCTCGGAGTCATTCTGGATAGCTCTCTGGAAACATCCACTTAATGTGCAGCGGCAGTCAAAAAAGTGAACAGAATGTTGGGCATCATTAAGAAAGGGATAGATAATAAAACAGAAAATATCATATTGCCTCTGTATAAATCCATGGTACACCTACATCTTGAATACTGTGTGCAGATCTCAATATATATATATATTGGAATTGGAAAAGTTTCAGAAAACGGGAACAAAAATTATTAGGAGCATGGAATGGCTTCCATATGAGGAACAATTAATAAATCTGGGACTTTTCAACTTAGAAAAGAGACGACTAAGGAGGGATATGATAGAGGTCTATAAAATTATGACTGGTGTGGACAAAGTAAATAAGGAACTGTTATATAGTCCTTCTCATAGCACAAGAACAAGAGGTTACCAAATGAAATTAGTAGGCAGCAAGTTTAAAAACAAACAAAATGAAGTATTTTTCACACAATGAACAGTGAACCTGTGGAACTTCTTGCCAGAGGACATTGTGAAGGCCAAGACTATAACAGAGTTCAAAAAAGAACCAGATAAGTTTATGGACGATAGGTCCATCAATGGCTATTAGCCAGGATGGGCAGGGATGGTGTCTCTAGCCTCTGTTTGTCAGAAGCTGGGAATGGGAGGCAGGGAATGGATCACTTGATGATTATCTGTTCTATTCATTCCCTCTGGGGTACCTAGCACTGGCCACTGTCGCAAGACAGGATACTGGGCTAGATGAACCTTTGGTCTGAACCAGTATGGCCGTTCTTATTTAAAAATACTCGAGTTTCTTATTCTCACTTCAGGCCGGGAGCTGTGGGGCTTTAAGAAAAAAGTCAAATATTGTCAGACTTGCATCTCTGTGAATTTCAGGCACTTACAGTACAACTATAATTTCAGTTATTTGTTCTTACCATTAGTGAAAAAAATATCTTGCTATCAAAAATGGACAAGGTAGTAAGTACTGTGTTTAATTTATGCCGGTATGGCTCTGGAGTGTGTCTCATCACTTATGAGAATGCTTCAGATGGTCTAGATTGAAAATAGATAGTGGCTATAAATAAGTCATTGTGATTGTAAACTAATCTTTATTTGTGACACACTTCATCAACCGTTCAGTTTCTATCACCTGTCTGCCACTAAACTAGTAAATACTGCACTACCAGTTGCACATGGATCCTGCTGGGGTTTGCCTTCATAGCCTCCAAACCCAGTGTTTCTTTGTCTGAAAAGTTGGTACTAATATCTTCTGAAGGGTTTCTTTGACTCAACCCTTACAAGCTAATTACTGTCCAGTTTAAGTTCTTGGACCAGAACCAGTGTACTTAGAAATCCCTTATAGCCCTCCTATACCAGTCATACCAGTGTTAGCCATTGTGATTTGCTATCTATTCCTTTTTGGAAAAATACTATAACAACATTCCAGGTAAACAAGATTTTCCTCTGTATCCAGCCCCAGAAGAAATATATATATATATATTCCCCCTTGTCTCCATTGCCATAATTTCTCTCTCCTTTTGAAATCCCAAGATTCCACAATCTTCCTTGTTGGTCTTATTTTCTGACTGTTCAACTCCTTGTGTACATTTGTGGGTTTTATTAAACAGAAACAATCCTGGCTACAATTTTGTCTGATGCAATAACTGTTTGTTTCAGTCATTGCTATTGTTTCTAGTTAATTAATAAATTTGATTAGCTCAGATTAAAATATTTCCACTCTTCTACCTCAATTTTTTTTACCCAGAGTTTTAATCTTCTTTTTTACCAGACATTTTAGCTTAATGCCACCACCTTAAACCCCAGCCTCTTGGGTTCTTGCAGCAGTAGAAATGGGAATTTTATATTAAAGTCACATCTTTCCAATGGGTCATACAATGCATGCTTCCAAGCATGGAAGAGTTAGAAATTTTAAAGTTGTGAGATTATCTATCTACATTTATTTAGATATATACACATACACACACACACACACACACACATATATAGATATAGATAGATATAGCTATAGATATAAATAGATATAGATAGCAAAGTTAGTTTAGATATTTAGAGAGGTTTAAAAAAAAATCTCCTTCTAAGCTCCATAGCTGGGCTCTTGGTAACTGAGGCTCTTGATTTTTACAGTCAGAGAATACAAAAAAACAAAAAAAACGACAACTTTTTTTTTAAATTATCTAAAACAAACAGTTTTTCTGCACACACATAATACATGGTGGGGTATAAAGTCTTTAACCACATTCTTTTGGGATGGTTTACATAAATCCCTCATGATTTTGTCATTCTTAGATAATGTGCTCTTTTCAAATGTATGATAAAACCTTTGTACAACACCACATCATCACATATTATCTATTGCATTGTATACTCCTAAGATACCCATGATAACCCCTTTTTTAAAAGATCTTTGCTGTGGTCCACTACTTAAATTTGAGCCCCCCCAGGAAACTGTTCTTTGGTCCAAGTGAAACCTGGAACCAGTAGCCTCTCAGCAATAGTTCCACAGCCATAACAACCCACTTTGGTAGGACCAATGAAAGTTTGTACAGTATGCCTGTTTGCCAGATGATGCCACGTGCAGCAGAAAGATCACATGTGCCTGTCTTCTGCCTGATCTGGAAGCCATTCTCAGTGTAGCTGGTAAGCACCAGCACTTCATCCTGGTAATACTACCACGTCCTGGAGGTCCCAAAACAACTGTCTACCTCAAGGCTCAGTTCTAACACAGACACTTTTCAAGCTCTTCACAAATGCCCTTCCTAACTCCACTGCCAGGTATTTGATTTATGCAGACAATATATGTGTGGTAGTAGAGAACTAGGATTTCAGTCATCTTGAAGAAGTCCCAAATGCTGACATGAAAATTATGGCCAATTATTGTAAAAGATGGAGACTTAACCCTAATACCAAAAGACAGTTTCCCTCTGCATACATCTATACTACACAAAGGCCCACAAACAGCTTCCCATCTTCCCGAATGGGCATAGGCTTGACCACAACCTAAAGCTTGTGTACCTAGGTGTTACACTGGACCATACTTTGATTATCAAGGCATACCTTACCAAGACCTCACCTCACTGGAAATAAAGAGAAGAAACAACCTGATCACCAAACTAATTGGTTCTACCTACTTCTGTATATACAACATGTACCACAAGATGTACCAGCTTGACATGGCTGCCAATTCTTCCCAACATTGCTCCTTTAGAAATCAGGTAACAAGTCACCTTGACTGATGAGTCCATGAGCCCTTACGGAGAGAGCACCAATCAGAACATGTCATTCATGTTGGTTTAGCCATTCCATCAGCCACTGGCTGGCTAGACTGTCAGTGGCACTGGACACCTGGTTGGCATAGCGCATCACAGCCCAGAACCCCTGGGCTCAAGTGATCCGCTAGTCTCAGCCTCCCAAGTAGCTGGAATTACAGGTACACACCACCACACCCAGGCAACAAGGTGCCTTGCAGAATTTGTTCCATAAGGTGCAAGACATGCCTCATCTACCCGTTTAAATGTGTATTCAAGACACAGTCTTAGCTCAAGACATCCTGTTTGGACATTTCCCCTAAGGAACCTCAATATCACTTCCAGGTGGCATATTAGATGGCAGGAATAAGTTTCAAAATAGTTTTATCTTGTGCAGCTCCAACAGTCCAGCCCCATGGTTTTGAGTTTCCATACTATCTCTGGGTAAAGGTCAATCACTTCAGATGTGCAATGATCAGATGTGCTGCTAATGACTATAAGTGGGGTCTTTGTGACTCACCCTGTTGCCACTGTGGCCAGTTAGAAGATTTAGATCACATACTTGCAGGTTTCATCCATTGGCAAGGGCTGCCTGGTTCCCTCATGGACTTGTACAATGCTTTTCCCTCAGCTATTGAATGGTTAAGTGAGTTAGTCAAATCAAGAGTGCAAGTCTATGTAGATGCAATTGCTATACATTTCTTAAATGTTGAGTGAAGTAGGCCTCCACACTTCATATCATCTGCTTATGAACACTTCCCTGCTGAAACTTTTACTTCAGATCACTGATCCAATTTTGTTCGCAATGTGTGTCATATTGTTCCACTTGTTATTTCCCTGCTGAATAATCCTGAATTCATTTACCACTACTCTCTCTCTTCAGTTACTAAACTGCCATGCTAATTCTTAATTCTTTTTTCAGTACTACTGTATATTGACATCTAGAAGGCTTTCAAAACAGCTTGTCTCCTGTTTCATTCCTGTCAGCTTTCATTGTCACCTCCTCAAAGAAGCTCATCAAATTTGTTAAGGATGGCCTCATCTTTTTAATCTATGCTGGTGTCTTTGAACAAGCCATACTTTTTCAAGTGTTGCTCTTTCCTTTACTCTAATTGAACACTCTACAATATATCATCGAACAGAGATCAGAGTTGTAGACCTATAGTATCTCTTCCTCATTTGATCCCTTTTTGAAATTATGTTTGCTTCTTGTTTCTCACTATGTAACTTTACAGTGTTCAGTGAGGAGTTGAAAATCTCCACCGTTATTTCAATATCTTCTGCGGTTTCCCTTACAATTCTGCAGTGTAGGTTGACTGATTACAGAACACTTTTTATATTTATTATTTGGATTTTAAGAGGCCCCATCTTTTTGCCCTAAGCATATGTATATTGACAGATATAAATCATACAAAATAAATCAACAATACAGTATGAACTTGTCACCCCTTCTACCTGTAAGGATTCATATATATTGCTTATTTTAACCCAGCATTTATGCCTTCCTTAACCCATCCCGTCCTTGAAAGCAAAGTGTGAAGTCGATAATTCACTGCAGAAACCATGCAATGGTCGGGCAGGGTGGGGCAGGTCCTCTTCTTTTCTGGCACCCTTGTTGATAACCTCACTGATTGTGCTGTGATCTAGCCCTTCCATGGCTCAGCCTTGCATCCAGGTCACATGTTCTAGTCCACCCATTTCAGGGTACACAAAAGAAAGTCCAATAATGGCAATGTCTTCAGATGCCTTCCAGGACTTTGGAGCTTTTTCCTTAGCTCAGGGACTTGGAGTCTGGGCATTTGTCCATTCAGGACCTTCCCCAACTTAGTTCCTTACCATTAGGCTCCTATCCTTGCCTCCTTTTTAGAGGGTGCTAGGAGAGCCTGGACCCACCAGGGCCCAATGGAGGGGAGTTAAGTCATGATATTGGGTGCTAAGCAGCTGCCTCCCTGAATCACTTTTTCCCACAGTCTGTGTTTTCCCACAGAGCATATTAAAGAATGTAACACAAAACCAAGTTTCTGAGATTCAGGAACAATCAGCACTCTCTCCTTTGTGGGCTTGGTCAGGTCACTATTGACCAGCCTCAGGGAACAAAAGCTCCTATAGTACTCCTTGCTAAGAGCACAGTTCTGTTCTCTTCTATTGTTTGCCTCTGCTGAGCTGGCCTGCTCTCCTTTTGAGCTCCTCCTCCAAGCTATGATTGTGTCCCTGGTGTGGCAGGGTGGGGCTGCTTGGGCTCAGAGCAGCTGCTTAATTTGGTGTGGGGTTAGTAAACCCCATCACACCTTGAGAAAACAGACGGGTCTTACAATGTGTTCTGAAGTTCAGACTAAGGGCATGTCAATACTGCCTCTGTCCGAGGATGACTATTTTAGTGCAAACTAGGAACCTTTTAGGTTACACCCACTGCATCCACACAGGGGAGTCACAGCACAGTCTTTTAGTGCATACTGGTCTTCATATCCTCCATAGTACAAACTGTGGGGCAGTGTAGACATGCCCTAAAAAGCAAAGTAGCTTCCAGAGTTGAGGATGCTTCACTGACAATGTCCTGTAGGGCACTGTAGCCTGATTTAGGGTGTTCTAATAATATTAATGTAATTCATCAATTTAATTTTTATTTTATTTAATTTATAAATCATAATATTAATTATTAATATTAATAGTATGGGTTTAAGGCTCACCAATCTGTTTGATTAGAAGATAAACGTTCTTGTTCCGAATCAGGCTCCACAGAATTTACAAAGGACCCTCGGGGGTATGACAGGAAACTCACCCTTAGACAGATATAGCCTTAAAGACTTTTTATTAAAATCAATAATAGTAAATAAATGTTGAAATACCCAGAGTTACAAAATTATACTTGCATTGCTGCTATTCAAAAGATACATATAATAATATAGTATTATATGCAACAAAGCTTTGGTTAATATATTCACACCCTTCCTTGATAATCTGGTGGTAAGAGACACAGGACCAGCCTTGCAGTTCAGGTTTCTCAATTCTTCAGTGAGGGATGCAATGCTTAGAAAAAACTAATGCTAAGAGCTATCAAAACTAAATTAGGGTTTACTTGACTAGCTTAAACTTAAAATCAAAACCTAATAAACAAACTAAGAATAAAAGCTTAGGGAGACCAAGCTTAGCCTAGTTCCCTTGAAACTTAAAGTTTAAGAACAAGTACAGCCTACTAATAGTAACAGTCATCGTAGATAGATAGAATAGATAGATAGAGAGAGTAGAAATAGAATGTAAGTGAAAATAAGTAAGAATGGAGTACTCTAGCGAGGTGGGTCAACTCTTTTATAGGGCACAAGTGCCAGAAATCCTTCCTCCTATGCCCAAATTTCATTCTCACCCACAAAATGTTAGGGTATGCTTACTCCATAGGCTAGTATGTATGTGTGTATTGATGACATGTACATATGCACATAAGTTCCCTTGTGGTGTACCTGTTAAGTCTGTGGGTACAACATTGAAAAAAACCCTATGCCATTCTCCATTGTCTATTCGTCTAGATAAAAGGTCCTATAGGCTACAGCACCCTCCCTAATTAACACATCAGTATGCAAACTTGAGCACCTCATCTGATCTCAACTGCAGCAGTAGCACCTGTTGAAGAGACAGTTTCTCAGGTAGTTAGTATCCAAAACATTTTGGGTGAGATTTTCAATAGCACTCAGCATTGGCCTAACTCCGCTTGCACTGAAAACAATGGGAAAACTGCATTGACGTTTCAATGGAACCAGCAGTGATACATCTTGTCAAAGGGAAGGATAACTGTACCACATTCCACATCCAAAATAAAAAGGTCATAGCCTCTTAACTAAGTGCAGATGAACACATGCGCTTGACAAAAGCTGCTTCCAGGGTAACCATGAGGTTTGTCACCCCAGTTTGTGAGCTTGTGTCATAAATGGTGTGAAAGTTTCCACAATCCGTGTTGAACTAACCTCTCTTAATTCTTCTGATAACTTCCCTCAACCAGTAAGCATTTATATTACTTCACTTTTATCTAGGTTAAGCCTCACCCACCAAACTGTCACCTATTCATTAATCTCTATAGGAACTGGATACATCTTTCCAGTGTACCAACCAATTTAGATGAGACAGAGATACAAAGCTGGATATCATCCGCATACTGAATATACCGCAGCCCATATTTCATCCCTAAGCACCTGATCAGTCAGTGGCAGTCTTCTCATAGACTTCTGCATGAGCCGGCTCAGGCTGTAACCCTTAATAACAGCTATATATACACAAATGAACAGCAACAGATGCAAACAGAACCCTGTGGACATTCATCAGACAGATGACAAATTGCTTAATACCAGTACTCACTAAAGAACTGAGGGGCTTGGCGGCCTCAGAACCCCTCTCACAAGTCAAGGGACAAGTGTGGAGGGAAGGGTGAGAGGTTTTGCTGCACACTGCGCCGGATGTGGCATTCATGATAAAGAAGACAATGTTTTCTGCACATCCTGGGGCTGTGCTCTGTTGGGTGGAGAGTCCCTCCACATGTGATGGATTTGGGGAAAGCAATATGCCAATGTCAGGTATAATATGTCTTTCCCCTACTATTGTTGTGGAGACCAGAGTTTAGTCTTTTCAGAACTTTGTGAGTATATTTTTTTATATACAGAGAGAGATCAAGTGCACAGAGAGAGTTAAAGCTCTGATAGAAGAACAGTGACAATCTCTGAAGGAAAATGTTTACTATACAAAAGTTTACCTTTAATCCTTGGAACAATCATTCATATTGTCAATAACTCTTTTAAAGACACTGCCTTTCACTGAGGTGGATTAACTGTGAGGACAGGAGAAACGCTCCCGTTGACATAGTAGCATCTTCACGGAAGCACTACAGTAGTTGCACTGCTGCAGTACTTTAAGTGTAGACTTGCCCTAAGAGTGACTCTGGGTGCGTCCTGCCAGGCTGCTTGCCAACAATAGAAATCACCTAAGTAGCTTCAAACAGTTAATGAGCACGCCTAATGACCACACCTAATGAGCACCACACCCAATTTGCGGATGATTCTGGCCTATGCAGTAGTCATCCAACCTGTCTCTAGAACCTCTGTAGGCACACAGAGGATTTATTTATTTTTAAACCATTGTTCTAAAAGGAAGGTATGATAAATCTGTGTTTCATTGTCAGATCTGTGTGGTGCAGTTGAACGGTAATATACAGGACCCTAAAATGCTATGCTTGATAATGTTAAAACAACTTGAGGCAATGTTGTTATTTTTAAATTGGCTCCAGCGTTACCCTTCCTGCTTCTGAGGTTTAATGTATTTGCAGCAGGTAATGAGTTTCTGGATGTGGAAGCTTGTCTGTATCCCTAGGATCAGTTCACCAACTGGCCAGGACTGTATTGCTTACAACTTTGTTTGGTTTGGCAGCAAAAAAAAAAAATTAAAACCTTGGGAAAAAATGTTGGCAGCAAAGCTTTTCCATTCCAGGTCATTTATAAAAAGTAGCAGGAGCAAAAAACATCCTAACTGAGCTAAAGGAAGCTGCACTGGTCTCCAAAGAAACAGAAGCTAAAACAGTAGATATTTGGCTAACAGTATCTTCAGCTAGGAACAACTTACTTAATATACTAATAGGGCTTTCTCAAAACTGTAGGTGTTCATTAAGTCAAGGGGACGAGGATGATGAGGAGAGGATTGCATGTGTGTGTTCCAATGACGGTTACTTGTAATTTTTCTTCTAAGGATAACAGGGCAGAATTAAGGTCTGATGCTTTCAAGGTGCTGAACACTCTCCACTTTGGCCGACTTCAAAACCTTTCAGATTTGGGCCATTAGGCAGGTGCAATAACTATGGCAATGCCACCCCATCCGCCCCCTCCAGATTTACTATACCTTCCCCATTTTTCAGGATACGTCCAGTGTAGGACTCACTGAATATCACAGTCTGTTTGTGTGAATGTGTTTGATTAGAACATGTTTTTACTTTTTTCTCTTCTTTTTTGCAGAAATTTTTGGAGAATGGTTGTTGAAGAGCTTCCTTAGGAATGACTGGCAGCTGTCCTCTTTAGGGAGGTATTGGCAATCTCTAGCAACCTATTATTATGATTTGTATAACTGAGGTGCCTAGGAGCCCAAGCCATGGGCCAGGACTCCAGTGTGCTAGGTGCTGTACAGACACAGAACAAAAGGACAGTCCATGCCCCAAAGAGTTTTACACTTTAAGTGACCCACTACTCTACCCTCAAAGCCTTCTAGAAACACTCAGTTTCCATTAACCTCCAAAGATGGACCATTGCAAAAGCTCCCCAGACCTGATAGGAAAGGTGCTCCCTGATCTTTTATCACAGGCAGTAACTAGTCCATGATATGGGCACAGTTTCCAACCATCTAACTATCAATCCTGTCCCAAACATCAAACCAAGAGCATGGCCATGTATAAATTGAGCCATCAAGCGCTTGGAATAGTCTCTGGGTTCCTCAGGGATATCTTCAGCTGATGAGAAAGAATTGTCACTAAGCATAATTGGACTCAATGACTTAAACCCTCAAAGCAAAGAACATCAGCAGTTCACACTATGGCTTTGCAATACAGTGGAATGATTTGTAGAACCAAACAAATCCCATCTTAACCTAACCTGAAACTTGCAGAAACAAATGGATACTTTTGGGAGCAGTAGAGCTGCAACATTTCAGACTAAATACAGCAGCACAACCACTCCAAATTTTTTATCTCCCTTTTAGTTCACACTGCACCAAATACCTGGCCAGTGACAACTAAGGCAATACAAGCCTAGCAATGTTATCCAAATAGGTTTTGGTTACATATACAAAGTTGAGGGCTTCACCCTTACCCCAAATGCAAGATACTTTTCTATATAATTTTAGATCATTTCAAACGTTCAAGATGATAATAACTGGATTTGCTTAATTTTCAGATGACCAAGTGGAGGATTGTTTCACTTCCTATTATGATTTTTCTGGTTGGTTGATCTATTTAACTGTCTTTTGCTGCTGGGCTTAATTTGCTTAAAACATCATCATCTCAAAATGCCTAATTATCCCTAAACTTAAAGAACTCACAAAATATTTTATTTGTATTACAGTAGTATCTAAACACTCCAAATGAAATCAGGGCCCCATTTTAGTCCTTGTGTATACAAACATGAGAAGATCCCTGCCCCGAAAACATAACAAGCTCAAGTATTGTTATCCTCCTGGGGACTGAGGCACTGAGATATTAAATGACTTGACTAAGGTCACAGAGGAAGTCTCTGGCAGAGCCTAGAAATAAATCCACATCTCCCGATTCCTAGTCCAGTGCAATTAACACAAGAGCATCTCCCCTGAAAATCTGAATAAATAGAATTGTAGGACTGGAAGGGACCTCAAGAGGTCATTTAGTCCAGTCACCTATACTCATGGCAGGAAAGAAAGGATCTGAGCTATAATAGATGGCCAGATCTTGTGTGACACTCTGATGGATTTCAGAAAGGGGGCAAGGAGTTGGGGTAGGAAAGAGGTGTGTCTTTATTTGTTTAAAAAATAAACTTTTTCTAACTTGAGAGGTTGGGACTGAAGTTCAGAACAATTCCATCCTCCCCCCACCAAGAAGATGTATCTCATATACAGAAATATTTTTTATTATCTTTTTGCTATGGCAAATTCAGCATTAAATATATAGCTATTAGACTATGAAAGAAGTTAGCTGGAAGGAAGAAGTTTATTAGAAAGAGAATTGTACACAAGTACATCATATAGCAGAAAAAGAGAAGTCAAACAGGAAGAAAAATGGAAGCACTATTTTTTTAATCTTAGGCATACAACCTTTTTTGTGTTGACCTCTTTTATCATATTTCCCAAGTGCAGTTGATAAAGCATTTCCTGTAGCCAGTGAGGAAAATTTTACTGAAGTAGAGTTGAACACTGCAGGCATCTTTGTATAAACAATGAATGCTGTATTTTTTGTGATAGCAAGAGATTCAAAGAATGGCTTCTTTTCTTTTCCAGAAGGCAAACATTATACAGTTGGTTGCCTGGGAGATTGGTTTAGCCTTTAATTCAAATTTAAAACACAGATTGATCTCCAACAGTGGTAAAGGCTGAAATTAAAAAAAGCTATGCAAGCACCGTGCAATAAAAATAGTTAGAGACATTTCACCTCTTGCTTTAAGCTGAGCAGGGAATTTTCAGGGGAAAGGAATGCAGGAGCTTATAGAACACTTACAGCTTCAGTCAGAAATGCTAAATAGGTACCTTTTGCAGAAATGAATACATTGTCAATCCTATTAAAGTGTAAGAGCTATGTGTGTCATTCATACCACTTTGAATGTATGGTTTTATCAGGTTTATTTTTAATTGAAGTTAGTACTTGGGGGGTGGGGGAAGGGCAAGATTGATGGCAGCAGGAACAGGCACAGAAACTCACAATGTAGGCTTCCACAAACATGGAGAGTCATGGGTAGGAAAAGTCATAAAGTGGGCTCTTCCACTCTCCTCTCAGGAACAAGTAGTCTCCAAATAAAGTTCTTCCCTTCTGGCAAGACTACAAATACAGCTCTAAAATAAACACATTGTCTCACACTGACCTTATGATCAGCAGACTGCTTAGCCTTTCTGCTTTATATACCAAGCAGTTGAGACTGGTTGCCTGAAAAACTCCAGCTCCTGCACCTCCCACACTTATAACCCTTTCCTGCCTAAAAATACAACAGAGGGAATAGTTTTTTGTCTCACACTTCTTGAGTAGCTTCCGTGTCTTGAGACCTCTGAATACAGTATGCCTTATCAGAGCTGAGAGCATCCATAATAAGGCAAACACTTATACATACGTTAGGTATAAGCAAAAAGCTGTACTTTAGTAGCAACAAAATCATTACTATAGTTTTAGAATACCTCGCAGTAAGTTTAAAGCAACCAAATGAAAAATATCATGATGCTCATGCAACTGACTTCATTAAAATACTACCCCATTAACACAATCTTCAAAGGATACCCAGAAAATTCAAATATGTTTAAAATTATGGTTATGTGGGACAACACCATGCAGTGAAACTTGCCAGATTCAGGCTTTGATGAATTGCTGAGGGAAAAGTTGATTGCATTGGCTCGTGTGCTTAGCTGTTAACCTGTTTCTAGTCTTTTGGAGTAAGATTTTCAGAAATGCTCATTGTTGACCTCATTCTCATTCTTAATGATCCAACTCCATTGAATTAACAGGAGCAGAGTTAGGCCAAATACAAAGTGCATTTCAAAATCTCTTCTGTCATAGGCATTGCAGCCCCATAGTGCCCCTTTCTGGCTGAGCATGACACTCTGGGTGAAATCCAGAAAGGTAGTTAGATGTCTAAGTCCCAGTTTTGACTCTACTGTGAGCCACAAAATTCCTGCTGAACCCTGTAGGCACCATCCTAAGCTCACTCATCACCTAAGTTTTCAGGGTAAATGTTCCCTAGATACCTATGTTTCAGCCCTAGCCTCCCTGTAGGCATCTGGATGCCCATCTCCGACCCAAGCCCTAGAATGATTCACAAACTGGGGAACACAGACAGCCGAAAACTTAAGTCATGTGCAGGGCCCAAGTCAGTAGATGTGCTCAGAGGCTACCAGAATGGCTCCAGCCAAACTAGAGGGAGGAGTTGGTGCTACCCACCTTATATCTTTTAACCCAGTGGTTACAGCAAACATCTGAGATATGAAGTTCAATTTCTTCCCAGAGGAAGAACAATTTGAACAGGGGTCTCCCACCTCACTAGAGAGTGCTCTAATCACTGAGCTATAGGATATTCTGATGTGGGGGCTCCCTCAAACTCTCCTGCTGAAGCTGTTCAACTGTGGATAAGTAATTAAAGTGATTGGAAAAGGAGGCCAGAGCCAGGGTTCCCCTCCTCCCAGGTGGGTGCCCCAACCACTAAACAACAGTCATTCTGTCTCTCCCTGGCACAATGACTATTTAAGTATTTACAGTAGAACACCATTGGGCCAAAGAGAAAGAAAACATGAACAACTCTCCCTGCCTCAGTTTTCCCTCACCAGGGTTTTCCATCTCTCTTGGCCCTTTGTCTGGGTCTCTGAGAGTTCAAACCCCTTCCAGAATAAGAGAAGTTCAAACAAACAAAAGGTTCTTCTACCCTGCTGGGGCTCCTCTTCAGTCCACCCTGTGGGTTCCCTTCCAGTCTCTCTGCATTGAGATAGAGCCCTGACTTCTAAGCTTCTTCCCAGGAGTCCCCCTGCATGTTCCAGGCTTGCCTTTTAGGCCTCAGAAGCCTAAATTGTTCCCTATTGCTCCTCCTCTAACCTATGCTCTCTGCCTTTTTATGAGGCCCAGTTAGTCCTGCCCCTATAAGCTGAGAGACAGCTCATTATGGCACAGGCAGAGCTAATTGAACATGGATGGTTAGGTCCAGACATCCTGGCCTTTTTTAGGAGCAGGCCATTCTGTTCAACCATCCTTAAAGTTTTAGTCTGAGAATTGATAGTGCATATCTCCAATGCCATCTCCATGGGGAACAGAAGGGAAAATGATCCCTTGGATATCTGTATCCCAGATCACCATGGTTTTTGCTTCCTGTTCTTTGAGCTGGGTAATAACATGAGAGGACTCCATGTTTCTAAAAACAGACTGGCTCTTAAGGAGAACTGTTTACAGATACACTGCAACTGCAGCTAGCATTCCAGCCACGTGTGCAAAGACCAAAGTGTCCCGGTAACTTCTCCAAACTCTTCCCTCCAGATTGCATGCAGGTTGCTACAGTTTTAAACAATGCTTTGAACTGCTCCATAAGTGAACACAGATCAAGTCCTGAACAGAAAGTGATTGTGTCTTTTGTGCTTGGACTAGTTGGCCCCATCAGAAGATGAGGTGCTTCACTCTACATCAGTTGAATCTCTGGCTTGTTTAGCTAGGATAGCCCCCAAAAGAGTGCAAATACATAAAAAGGTTAAATGATCCTAAATGCCAAATAATTAACTGAGATAATCTCACTTCTGTCATATTAAGTGTAACTCACAACTGCCAGTTTCATTCAAGTCTCACCACTTTTTTCAGTGTCTTGTGCAGGGTTATTCAAGGATAGGAAGTTCTCTCTAATGAGTTTCATGTGTGCGGATGCAATCCCTCCACAAGACCTCTCTAGCTCTAATAATTTCAAAAAACTGCTAGGTGCTTAGCTGTACTAGAAGTTTAGAAAAATAAAACTTCCCTAGCTATATCTTGTCTTCCGTTATCCCACTACTGTTGTTGGCCCTCATCAATCCACGAGTAGCTTCTCCTGGCCCAATTGTGCTGTTTGCAGCTGGCATTCTCCTCAGTCTTCAGGAATTCATCAGTGCCATGGAGCTCATGCCAACACACCTTCCCAGTGAACATAAAGACACAGCTAAATATTATGCGGCTTGAGCTTTTCATTTTGGTCTCTGTGCCACTGGCAGACCAAGTGATAGCTCATGCCAAAGCTCCAGGTCAATTCACTTGTGTATTAGTATAGATCAAAGTAATAGTTAAATGTATAAGCATGTTTAAACTTTATGATGGGATGTTAAATGCATTGTTTTCACTTATCTATATCCTGTCATAATGTACTAGCAAACATTTACATTGTGTGTACCCCTGTAACTAAATAACCCATCAAATGTGGAAGAAGCCTTGTGGAATGCAAATGAAGAACTTCAACAGAAAAGTGCTAATTTCAAAGGAAGTGGTCATTGTGTGTGATGATTGGAGGTCAAAGACTCTAAATGCATTCCTCGCTCTCTGTCATCAAAGGGAAAGCCCACGTGGGAAATGACCCTGTCAGCTTGTTTTCTGCAAGAAGAAGCTATACTTATGGATGCAAGGAAAGATCCTTCATCTCAGAACTGTTTGGACTCTTACAGGGAAGTGTACCAGATGCAAAGCGAAGATCTCCAAATGCAATCTGGGTACCCTGAAAAGACTTTTGAGAAACTGGCAGTTTATTACATCATGGCCACCATTTGGAATTACAAACTGTGAATCATCTGTACATATATTTTACCTGCTTTAACCATCAACAACTCTCATTTTCTTTTCTTAGCTAATAAATTTGTAATTAGTTTAGAATTGGCTGCCAGTGTTGTCTCTGATGTAAGATCAAGAGTACCAATTGATCTGGGGTAAGTGACTGGTCTCTTGGGATTGGGAGCAACCTAAATGTGATGTGATCTTTGGTGTAAATAGCTATTTATAACTAAGTCCAGTTTGTCTGGGTGCCAAGATAGACTAGAGCAGGGGTCGGCAACGTTCGGCACGTGGCTCGCCAGGGTAAGCACCCTAGCGGGCCGGGCCAGTTTATTTACCTGCTGACAAGGAAGGTTCGGCCGATCGCAGCCCCCACTTGCCGCGGTTCGCCGTCCCGGTCCAATGGGGACGGCGGGAAACCGTGGCGAGCACATCCCTCGGCCTGCACCGCTTCCCACCGCCCCCATTGGACTGGGACGGCAAACCGCGGCGAGTGAGGGCCGCAATCAGCTGAACCTGCCACCTCAGCAGGTAAATAAACTGGCCCGGCCCGCTAGGGTGCTTACCCGGACAAGCTGTGTGCCGAACGTTGCCGACCCCTGGACTAGAGTGTCTAAGGATCCCATGATAAGACTGTTATAGTGATCCAGGTGTTCACATCTGGTACTGACTTGGTGAAATCTAATTATAGAACACAGCACCAGTTTGGGGTATCTGCCCTGAGGTAGGCACTCACAGTTGTAAGCCACTCCAGACTCTGACAGTCTCTCTTTCTCTCTCTCCTCAGAAGTGACCAAAGAGCCGTGGACCAAAAAATCTTTCCTGATAAAAATGATGTCAAAACAGATAAATCTCTGTGAAAGATTTTGGCTCTGACAAAATGTCATATTTTGATGAAATTTTATTTTATCGAAAATGTTCCAACTAGCTCTAGTTCTAATCAGTTGCTCTTCATCCAGGAGCTGATTTTGTCTTGACGTTGAGGCAGGTCGGAGATGGTGCTGTTTGTAGTTGATATAAAGGAAGGCATACCGCTGGCATTCTACTCGGGCTACCTCACATCTCCACAAGAACTTATGGGCCAGTTAACTGGTGCAGCTCCAATGAAGTCAATGAAGCTACACTGATTTACACAAGCTAAAGATCAAACCCCATATGAGGATGTTAAATAAGATGGGTGATAAGATTGAGCTTTGTGAGACTAAAGTATATCTCACTTGCACAAATAGGCAATAAACTTCTCGCACCATTGCTTTAAAATGAATAAAAACTGTACACAAGAATAAAATAAACTATGGACAACCAAAAAACAAACACTTTCCAAAATGAAAACCTTGGATTGCTTTCCCCACATTGCTTCCCTAGTGAACTCATATCCCTCTCACTTGCACATCTGTTTTCTTTTAGATAAGAGATAAATTTGCACGGTATCACAGAAAAATCTTCAGTTTTATCATTAATTTTATAAATAAGATGTTAGTATGAAGCAATTTCTGCCAAATCAACCCACTGATCTTTTCAAAGTAGTTCACAGAAATTTTTCCACTTTCTAAGGGTACGTCTTCACTTACCGGAGGGTCCGGCGGCAGGCAATCGATGTTCTGGGATCGATCCCGGAAGTGCTCGCCGTCGACGCCGGTACTCCAGCTCGCCGAGAGGAGTACGCGGCATTGACGGGGGAGCCTTCCTGCCGCGTCTGGACCCGCGGTAAGTTCGGACTAAGGTACTTCGAATTCAGCTACGTTTTTAACGTAGCTGAATTTGCGTACCTTAGTCCGAAGTGGGGGCTTAGTGGGGACCAGGCCTCAGGATCACTCTCCTGGCACAAACAAAGGTGACTGCAGTCCATTCCTTAAGAGACATTTTAATGCTATCTACTGATGAAAAATCATGTTGCAAATATAGTCCTGGCTGAGATTCTACAATGCTTGCAGCATTTGAACACAAATTTCCAATAATAGGGTGTTGCCATATAATGAATTTCAAATTACCATCATACTTCTTATGCAGCCAGCACATACCATTGTCTAGTACAGTGGTTCTCAAAGTGTGGTGGGGGCAGGGCCAGCCCCGATGTGGGGGGGAGGGAGCACCACTCTTCAAGCCCCACTCCACCCCCCAAAACCAGCTCCACCTCCAACCCTGTTCAGTCCCCAGTCCTGCTCTGCCTCCAGGTCCAGCTCCACCCCCACTCCCTCTCTGCCCCCAGCCCAGCTCTGGCCCCAGCCACAGCTTCACTCCAGCTCCAGCCCAACTCTGCCCTAATTCCCCCCATCCCCAGACCAGCTCTTCCTCTAGCCCTAGCTCCTCCCGCTCCATCCCCAGTACCACTCCCAGCTCTGCCTTCAGCCCAAGCTCTACTACTGTGCAGTAATGGGCGGGGGCACACAAACAGATTCCATAACTGCTAAGTGAGGGGCTTGACTGGAAAAGTGTGAGCACCACTGGTCTAGTAAGCTGCATTTGAACAAGGGTCCATGAGCCCAATATGGACTTCAAATGATTGTGACTTAATTTTACACTCTCGTACAGCTCTGGTAGTGTAGTTCAATGTATACAAAACTATTACCTCTCATAAAAGCATTTCTGGCTGACATATTGATGTGCTCATGTAAGGTAAGATGATCCTAGTAAATGAAGAATGCAAATTTTAATACTGAAAAAGCCAAAGATGTTTCAAGTGTTCTAAACAAAACAAAATCTTGAAATTACATTGCAGTTCAATTGT
Organism: Trachemys scripta elegans; assembly: GCF_013100865.1. Taxonomy (NCBI): domain Eukaryota; kingdom Metazoa; phylum Chordata; order Testudines; family Emydidae; genus Trachemys; species Trachemys scripta. The sequence goes on along the minus strand of NC_048299.1, from coordinate 133,540,648 downwards.
TGACTACTTCCAAACTGAAACTGTCTTCTAGGTTGCAAAGGCAGCTTGTTAACCCATCCTGACATAAATGACTATGAAAAATAGACCCTGTCAATTTCCATTCATCCCAGTAAAGAATACAAAATTGTATTTTAGCTTTATTCCAGATTATAAAATGTTAAATCAGGTCAATGTGCTCACATGCAGACATGTTTACTCTACTTTCATAATAATTTAGCTGTACGGACCATTGTTCATGGACAGGACATGGCCTGCATTAATTCATTCACTATGTGAAAGTATTCACTGAATAGTTTATGTAAAAGAATTTCAGCCAATGAATTGTTTGCATGCTGTGCTTGTAGTATGTGTTTGCTACTCATATCTGTGGTCACTGCCATGAAACCAGTGTTCACCTTAGTTGCATGGCATTGTTTCTGCTCTCTGGCTGGATGAATGTGACAATAAGGCAGAAGGAAAGGGTGTTGTAATTCCATTGCATCATTGATCTTTTCAGGGAGAGGATGGTAGGAGCTTTCAGAGTTAGGAGGAGCTAGGATGACTGGATTACAATGTTTGTAGGACATTTTAAGCCTTTTTATTTCTGGCACTTGAATCAGACCTTTCCTGAGACATCACTGCTAGAAAAAATAAATTATTTTGTCAGATTTAAAATACATTCTCTCATTGCATTCACACAAAGTAAATGCACGTGAAGCATGTGTATGTAGTTCCCACCACAAAGGGTGCATCTAGAGCCTTTTCTCTTTTATTTCATTGCCTTTCTTCAGTTCTCTAGCCAAGGGTAAGACACAGTCCCATTGGGGCTATTCAACAGCACCCCTGAAAATCAGGCCACTTATTCACAAAATCATCTGGAGCTACTTGAGCAGTCAGATAGTACTCTCAATAGACCAGACTCAGCTGGGGTACTGAGCACTGGAGTTAATGCCTATTTATTTTACACACATTCAGGATCTGGGCCAATATGTGTTAGGGTGGCAACTCTGGCTGAAGTATTATTACAGGTAGATTAGGCCAAACGCTAGGCTATTTCTTCTCTTCTGCCTCTTTTATTAAAAAGTTAACTTTATGTATGCAGTGTTGTTGTAGCCATGTTGGTTCCAGGATATTAGAGACACAAGGTGGGTAATTATCTTTTACAGGACCGACTTCTGTTAGTGAGAGGAATAATTTTGAGTTTACACAGAGCTCTTCTCCATGTCTAGGAAACATACTCAAAATGTCACAGCTAAATACAAGGCAGAACAGATTGTTTAGCATAAGTAGTTAACACACATTTCAAGGGACCATTCAAGGTGAAGTGGCCAATTAACACGGGTCCAGTTAAAGAGAGAAAAGTAAGGGGAAGAAGAAGGGTGGGGAGCCAGCACAGGGGTTGTTAGTGTTACAATAAGTCATAAAGCCAGTGTCGCTATTCAGACCACAATTTTTAGTGTCTATAAAAATTATGAATTTATGCTCCCAGGCTCATCTTTTGAAGGTGTTGTGAAGATTTCCTTTGAGAATGAGGACTGAGATCAGATATACATTTATCATTTGTGAAAAGTGCTCACCCACAGGTGATATGGTGTTGTTGTCTTTTCTCATTTTCATGTGTGAGTTCATTCAAGAATGTAGTTTCACCCACACCATTGTTGCTGGAACATTTAGTGATGAGGTACTACATATGTTGGAATAGGCATATGTAGGATCTATGGATCTTTAAAGGTGTGTTGTGATGATCCTCATCATAGCAGAGGAGATATGCCTACAGATTTTGCATCTGTTGTTCCGGCAGGGTCTGGTGCCGCTTTGAGTTGGTGTGGCTTGGTTTGTGGGGAGCCTGCTCCCAATGATGAGGTTGGAGAGGCTGAGAGATTGTTTGATGGTCAGAAGTGGAGGTTCAGGAATGATTTGTTTCAGGATGTGGTCCCCATTAACTATGGTTTGTAATTGTTTAATGATACCCCATATGGGCTCCAGTGTGGGGAGGTGGGTGACAAATAAGAGTGTGCAGTTGGTGGTGGTTTAGTTCCATATTGAAGCATTTTCTCTTGGGATATTTGGGTGGCACATTCCATGACATGAACTACATCTCTGGTGGAGTGTCCTTGTTTGGTGAAGGCCATTTTAAGTTTGCTAACGGTCCATACCCCAGACTCTCTCCTCGAAGCATATTCTGTGGCATCTGAGTGCCAGGCTGTACATAAGGGATATTTTGGTGTATTTGGGGTGGTGACTGAATCTGTGAAAGTAGGTGTGGTGATCTGTGGGTTTCTTGAATATAGTTCTTTGTCAGGTTCCATTGTTGAAGGTGATCATGGTATCCACAAAAAGAACAGGAGTACTTGTGACACCTTAGAGACTAACAAATTTATTAGAGCATAAGCTTTCGTGGACTACAGCCCACTTCTTTGGATGCATATAGAGTGGAATATATATTGAGGAGACATATATACACACATACAGAGAGCATGAACAGGTGGGAGTTGTCTTACCAACTCTGAGAGGCCAATTAAGTAAGAAAAAAACTTTTGAAGTGATAATCAAGATAGCCCAGTACAGACAGTTTGATAAGAAGTGTGAGAATACTTACAAGGGGAGATAGATTCAATGTTTGTAATGGCTCAGCCATTCCCAGTCCTTATTCAATCCTGAGTTGATTGTATCTAGTTTGCATATCAATTCCAGCTCAGAAGTCTCTCGTTGGAGTCAGTTGTAAGATAGCCACCCGCAGGACTGTCATTCAATGGCCAGACAGGTTAAAGTGTTCTCCCACTGGTTTCTCTAAGGTGCCACAAGTACTCCTGTTCTTTTTGCGGATACATACTAACACGGCTGCTACTCTGAAACCTGTCATGGTATCCAGGAAGCTGATTCTAGTGTGGGAGTGTTCTAGACACTTTTTGCAAAATGATCACTTTATATCTGACCTTTCACTCCGCATTCTCAAAGGAAACCTGCACGTCACCTTTAAAAGATGAGCCTGGGAGCTTGAATTCATAACTTTGCTAGACACTAAAAATCATGGACTGAATAGAGACACAGGATTTATGGCTTATTACAACAATCTGTAACCCAGTAACCTCCCCTCCCCAGCTGCCTTTCCCCCCTCTGCTGCCTTCCTTTCCCTTCCATGACTGAAGGGGTATTAACTGGCCATTTCACCTTGAACAGTCCCTTGAAATATTTGTTAACTACTTATAATAAAAAATTTGTTCCAGTCTGCATTTATTTGTGACAGGTCCATTTCCCAGACCTGAAGAAGAGCTCTGTGTAAGCTTGAAAGCTTGTCTTTCTCACCAATAAAAGTTGGTCCAATAAGAGATATCATCTCACTCATCTTGTCTCTCTAGTTATCTTTATGATTTTTATATATCAAAATGTTCTAATTCTGGCAGCTCACAAAAAAAATGTGTGTAAAATGTAACAAAGATATCAGCAAGTCAGCAAAGATGTTAAACCAACAGAAATGGAGCCAAAAATCAATAAACCTCTTTGATAATAAGTAGCCAGTGGTCACAAAGGCCTGCTATTTCTTACTGTTAAGACCTGAGGCATTACATCAGTTCTCACTGCCTAGCAATATATTCATGGCAATTTCACAGGCTTACAGACTGACCTTTCTCTTCACCATAGCAAATGGAGATGAGCACTTGATATGAAATATGAAGCAGCTCTGCAAAGGACTCTGGCTAATTTATCTCTCCAGCATGCATTCTTTTGTCTGCTACAGTCAGACATTTTTTTTGTTCTTGCCAGCATAATTTTAGTTCTTTTTGTTGTGTGTTCTCTTTCACTTAGATTTACAATAACCAATCAGTATTCACTTGACATTATATTAAAATCCAAGCTTTAGCTTCAAGTTATAAACATAAGGGTCATAGTTTAATCATTATACAGAGTACAATTTAACCTCATTTGTCAGCAATTTCTTTTTTCAATTATACTCCCACATACAAATATTAATAAATTGGCAATGTAGAGAACTGCTGTCCTAATTTATCTCCCAGCTCTAAACATTGTAGACAATTGTACAATAGCCACCAGGTTTCAAGAGACTCCACTGAACAATAGGATGTCTTCCAATTATGTGCCCTGTAATTTTCCTTTTCCAAGCTTGGTAATTTGGGTATTTGAGATTTTAATGACCATCATTTTAGGAAGTGCTGATTGCTTTATGAAGACAAGTGACTGAGTTGCAACAGAGAATTCTACTTTTGCCTATTTATAATGAAAGATCATTAAGGGAACTATTAAATGCATCATAGCAGCAGACTTGTTTTTCATGGCTTATGCAGTTTTTTGGGGGGGCTCTTGCCCTGTTTTTATAATATACTGTTTTTTGTTAAGTTACACAGTGGATTTTGTTATTTTTTGTAGGACAGAAGCAATGAGAACTCCTATCTAGAATCAGTATCCCACTGTGTAGGTGTTGTACAGACCCATGGTAGAGACAGTCCTTTCCCAAAGAATTTATACTCTATATGGCAAGACAGAAAAACGGGTGTGAGAAGGGAAGTATTATTCCCATTTTGATGATGGGAAACAGCTTATTTTAAAATTTTACCGTCTGTGCCTCAAAGTCCCATTTTCAAAAATGACTTATTAAACTAAGTCTCACTGGAAATCAATGATAATTTGGCTCCTAAGTGCCCAAGTCACATTCAAAAATGGGACTTGGGATCCTAAGTAAAGTTGGTTGAAAAATTGGGTGGGGAAGGGGTCTGCAGAAAATTTTGATTTTTGAACAGAAATTCAAATACTGAAATATTTTCATTTGGAAATTCTGCTGCAGTGCCTCAGGAGTTGTAGTTTGAATACCTTATGCTCCCATTCTCATCTGTAAGCTATGGTCCCGGCTTAGACTACATCTCCCATGATGCACCATGGTCTTCCCTCTTGACAAAAGGGAAGCAGTACATCAGGGGAGATGAAGTCTGGGTGGGAAGCCTGGCCCACAGAGGAGACTGGGAAGGTGTAGCAACTGAACCACCATTCCCATGAGGCAAACAAAACAATAGATTTGTGTTTTGGCCAAAATATTTCCATTTTTTATGAAAAAGATCGATATTTTCTGAGGAAATAAATAAGATTTTTGGTGAAAAAATCCATTTACTTGAAAACCCAATTTTCCATCACAGTTTCCATAGGAATTTTTCACTGTCCCTGAATCACTTGGATGCTTTAGAAGATGTTATCCTCAGAGTTTAAGTCTGAGGCCTGATCTACACCTAAAACATAGGTTCACCTAGCAAAATTGCTCAGGGAAAAAATTAGTGTAGACACTGCAAGGTTGATGGAAGAAGCCTTCTGTCAACCTGCTTACCACCTCTTGAGGAGGTGGCTATGCTACAGCAGTGTAGTTGCAGTTGTTCTGCTGTAGTGCTTTTAGTGTAGACAAAGCCTGTGGCAGAGGTGAAAACCGAGTGTATAGTCAAAAGTCCCAGTGATGTGCTGTGACCGCAAAACCATTCTTCCTCACTGCTAATAAATTGACATTTATATAGTGATATGTGTTTTTAAGGGCAAATTCCACTACCTACCTCAGCTGCTGGGCCCTGGCTGTGTACGAATATGATTCTGCTGAGCAAAGGGAGGGGGCACATTTATCTTGGGCGGGTGGTGGTGGGGGCTATGCCTGGAGCATGAGACTCAGTCTGCTGCTTGGGGAGCAGACTCTTTTTGCCTAAATATTTGTCCCCATCCCTGGGAGTGCAGAGCAGGGCACAGTCAAATTTTTACTAGGCCATTATGCTGCTGCTCATTATTCATAGATGACCAGGCCCCTGTGAACATCAAGTGTCTCCTGCTGTATAACACAGGCCAAAGAACTTCCCCCAGAATAATTCCTAGAGCATGTCTTTTAGAAAAACATCCAATCTTGATTTAAAAATTGTTAGTCAAGGAGAATCCTCCATTACCTTGGTAAGTTATTTGAATATTGATTACTCTCACTGTTAGAAAATATATTCCTTATCCAGTCTAGCTTTAACTTCCAGCTAATAGACCATGTCATACCTTTTCCTGCTAGACTAAAGAGTCCATTATTAAATATTTGTTCCCCAGGTAGATACTTATAGACTGTGTTCATCTCATACTATAACCTCTTTGTTAAGCTATGTAGATTGAACTCCTTGAGTCTGTCACCATAAAGCTTGTATTCTGATCCTTTAATCATTCCCACGGCTCTTCTCTGAACCCTCTCCAATTTATCAACATCCTTCTCGAATTGTGGATGCCAGAATTAGACACAGTATTCTAGCAATGGACACACCAGTGCTAAATACCGAGGTAAAATAACCTCTCTGTTCCTACTCGAGAGTCCCCCGTTTGTGCATCCAAGGATTGCCTTTGCCCTTTTGGCTACAGTGTCACAATAAGAACTCACATTCAGCTGATGATCTATAAGGATCCCCAAATCTTTTAAAGAGTGACTGCTTCACAGGATAGAGTCCCCAGTCATGTAAATATGGTCTGGGTTCTTTGTTCCTAAATATATACCTTTTTCCAAATGCATATTGTTTGCTTGAGCCTAGTTTACCACGCTGTCCAGATCACTCTGAATAGGTGGCATGCCCCTGTCATTATTTACCACTCCCCTCATTTTTCAGTCATCTGCAAACTTCATCAGGATGATTTTGTGTTTTCTTCCTAGTTATTAATAAAAACGTTCAACAGTGTGGGGCCAAGAATTGACCCCTGCAAGACCCTACTAGAAACACACCTGCTCAGTGATGATTCCCTATTTACAATTACATTTTGAGACCTATCAGTTAGCCGGTATTTAGTCCATTTAAAGTATGCCATGTTAATTGTATATCTTTTTAATTTTTTAATCAAAATATTATTCAGCATCAACTCAAATGCCGTATGGATGTCTCAGCATATTACATCAATACTGTGACCTTTATCAACCAAACTTATAATCTCATCAAAGAAAAATATCAATTTAGTCTGACAGGATCTATTTTCCATAAACTCATCCTGATTGGCATTAATTATTATATTAACCTCCTTTAATTTTTTATTAATCAAGTCCCATAGGAACTATTCCATTTTCTTTCCTGGGATCAATGTCAGACTGACAGACCTATGATTACCCTGGTCATCCCGTTTACCTTTTTTAAAATGTTGAGGCCTTATAGGATGAAATGCCTTTCCTTTGATATCAAAGTACTGTACTAAGTATCATCACAGTACACCTGTGGAATAAATATTATTATAACCTCATCTTATCAGGAAGATAACAGTACTCATTGGTACTTTCATGTTCTAACCACTAGACAACACTCTCTTGTTTATAAATAGAGAGAAACATAACCCAGGAAAATGTTTTTGTGTCTCCTTTCTATCTTCAGCTCCATCCTCCTCAGCAATAAAACTCAGTATATCACCCTGTCCAGATAACAATTCTCACTGAAACTCCACAGCACTAAGGGGTAATAGCCTATGGATGTTGCATGCTTTACTTAACTGCCGTATATACTTGTACATAAGCCAAATTTTTTTAGTAAAAAAGGGAAGCATCAGAGACGGGCGTCGGCTTATGAACAGGTACAGAGAGGGAGAGGCGGGACACAGCCCCTCCCCCCAACAGAGGGGGCAAGGAGATGCACCACAGCCAGCAGAGCCAGAAGGGAAGAGGCGGGGCCACAGTCTCACCACTTCTGGCCATGCTGCTCTCCCCCAGCCTCCAAAGCAGCTGCAGCTCTGGGGCTGACAAGCTGCAGCCGTGCTGCCCGGTCCCACCCCCTAGAGCAGGCTGTGGCCACGCTGCTCGGCACCCCAGAGCACGCTGCAGCTGTGCCGCCCGGCCCAGCCCGCTGGAACATGTGGCCACGCTGCCCGATCTGGCCCACTGGAGCAGGCAGTGGCCACGCTGCCCAGCCTGCCAGAGCAGCTTCAGCCAGGTCAGAGACATCCTCCCCTGGCCCTCCCCAGATAAGGTGGGAAGGGATGGAATGGGGAGAGTGTGGGGGTCCCCGGCTAGGGTCATGTGGGGGGTGGTTACAGGGGTTACTCCCCTGACTCCCAGCTTCTCCCCCACCAAAATTTCCCCATTAATTGCTGTCCCAGCCCATCAGGGTAAGCAGGTGGAGCTCCGGAACACTTTGTTTACTTAGGTTTACCTCTGTGCCTCTGTGGACGCTTGAGGTAAACAAACCATCTCGGCCCCCAAGCAGCTTATCCTGATGGCCCGGGAGCCAAAGTTTGCTGACTCCTAAATTATAGGGTCGGCTTATGAACATGTTATAAAATTTTTCAATTTTTAGTTATCCAGCTTGGGCGGGGGGGTCGGCTTATAAACGAACCAGCTTATGATCAACTATATACGGTAATTGGTTTTGTAGTTGGAAAGAAGCATTATAGAATCATAGAATTGTAGGACTGGAATGGAACTTGAGAGGTCATCTAGTCCAGTCCCCTGGACTCATGGCAGGACTAAGTAATACCTAGACCATCCCTGACAGGTGTTTGTCTAACCTGCTCTTAAAATGTTTTCATTAATGGAGATTCCACAACTGCCCTAAGCAATTCATTCCAGTGTTTAACTACCTTGACAGGAAGTTTTTCCGAATGTCCAACCTAAACCACCCTTGCTGCAATTTAAGCCTGTTGCTTTCTGGCCTTTCATCAGATGTTAATGAGAACAATTTTTTCCCTCCTCCTTGTATCAAATTGTTATGTACTTGAAAACTTTCTGCATTACTCCTTCATAGGCAGTCATTTTGTGTTTTGTATGTATGGACAGTGCAACTGATTGTTCCTTCCTAAGTGCAGTACTTTGTATTTGTCCTCATTGAATTTCATCCTATTAACTTCAGATCATTTCTCCAGTTTGTCCAGATCATTTTGAATTTTAATCCTATCCTCCAAAGAACTTGCAACCCCTCCCAGCTGGGTATTGTCTGCAAACTTTTTAAGTGTACTCAGAAGAATACAAAATAATGTAACTGTAATGCTTTCCCCTGAATAGGCATTGGTTAATAAATCCCTATAGGCTCTGTTGCTAAATCAGAGGGGATAAAGCCCTTGGCATTTAATTGTTTTTTGACCTTTTGGAAAAGATTTGTGTACTAGAGGGACTACAAACAAATTTCTACAAACAGCTGAATAAAATTGCAGTATCTTGCCCTTTATACAGCAGCTTTCATCCCAAAGGCTCTCAAAGTTTTTTACAGACTTTGTAAGGGAATCATTCTTCTAGCACTGTGGTGTAACATGCACAGCATTAATAATAGACAGGAAGTTATAACTTGTCCCTGTCTGCAACATCAGATATAATTACTATTGTAGTAGGTTGTACCTCTCTAGCACCCACCTGAGGAGAGGGTAGGCATTTTTCTTGTCTCAGAGTCCAAGGCACAGCCCTCTGGCTGTGCTGTACAGGGCATCGACCTATTGCAAAGAAGGATAGGGGGAGTTAAAGTCATCCAAGCAAAAAGTGGGTGTGCTTCCGCACCTGAAACAAGAGTCCTAGGCCTTCAGAAAACCAAAGGGGGCGGGGGGAGGAGTACCAGTCCTCCTCCTATTTGAGAAGGCACAGGCAACCAAGGCTCTCACGTCATTATCCTAGTCAGCAATCCCTGCTTCCAGGGGCTGGAAAGCTCTGAGCTGCAGTCCTGCTCCTTCCAAATCGGCTCCCAGAAATGAGCAGGGAACGTCCCTTTTAAGGACCTGCCCATGTTCAGGGTAGCTAAGCCTCACATGTGTGCTGGGTTGAAGCTGATTTTGCCTAGAGGAACTCTTTTATCCTTTCTTGACTGAGGTGAGTACTGCTCCACTACACTACATACGGGCACAGAAACCAGGAGCTGGGATAGAATCCTGGTACTGTGGTTCCCAAATCTCAGGCATCTACAATTGCAGCTAAATATTACAAATCATACTTTATCAAACACAAACGTTATGTAGGCAGAATGATGGTAATACCTTTGACCCAGATTGTAATTAACATCTCTCTTCTTGCAAAAATAATAATGAGATTGTTAGTAGTCAGGGTCTCAGTTTCATATATATCCTAAAAGACAAGCACCTCCAATACCACAGTGTCCACTAATATCATACCAGGGCATTGATTCAGTATTAAACCAGAGGAAACAGTATTATTGGCTTCTTCTGTGACTTTGCGCAAATTGCTTAATCTCTCTGTGTCTCAGTTCCCCACAGACTCATAGACTTTAAGGCCATAAGGGACCATCATTATTATCTAATCTGACCTCCTGCATATTCAGGCTACAGAACCTTGCCCATCCACTCCTGCAATAGATACATAACCATATTGAGAATCCACCATTTACACTAGTTTAAAGCTGCAAGTGACCAGTGTCCCATGCTGCAAAGGAAGGTGAAAAACCCTCATGGTATCTGCCAATCTGACCCAGGGACTAATTCCTTGTGTAACGGGGCAAGGCCAGATGGCTATAGTAAAGTAGTGGGAGACAGATATATTAGCCACAGGCTAAACAAATCCCTGTTAGCAGGATAAGCAAATGGCAGCTGCTTCAGATCAATTAAGACACCTGGGGCCAACTAAGATCTTTCCAGAAGGCAGGGAGGACAGCTAGGTTAATTGGGACTCCTGAAGCCAATCAGGGGCTGGTTGAAACTAGTTATAAACCTCCCAGTTAGTCAGGTGGGGGTATGTGCCAGGAGTTGTAAGAGAAAGCCATGCTGTTGGAGAGACTGAATGGTATAAGCCATATCAGGCACAAGGAAGGAGGCCCTGAGGTAAGGGTGAAGTGGATATTGAGGAAGTGGGGGCTGCCGGAGAAGTGTGGAGAAGTGGCCCAGGGAATTGTATGTATCCTGTTTCTAAAAAGTCAGCTATCATAGCTGATACTATAAGGGTCCCTGGGCTGGAGCCTGGAGTAGAGGGTGGGCCCGGGCTCCCCCCTTTGCCTCCCTGCCCCCCAATTAATTGCTGAGACTGGGAGACAACAGAGAGTGCGCAAGGGAGGGTAGTTTCTCCTCTCCTCCCTTGCTGGCTTATAATGAAAATGGCTCAGTAGGCTGTGACCTTTGCCTTTAGAAAGACAAGGGCTATGTGGAGGGTCACAGTGAGCCTCTGAGGCTAGTGAAATCCTCCAGGAAATGCAGGACCCATGGAGAAAAGGACAGAGCTTTGTCACACTTGCCAACCCCAAATATGGCAGTCAGATAGACACTGAGCATGTGGGCAAGACCCAACATCAGGACCTGGGAAAGAATTGTCTGTAATAACTCAGAGCCCTTCCATCTAGTGTCCCATCACCAGTCGTTGGAGATATTTGCTGCCCTCAGTCACCAATCAGCTACATGCCATTGTAGACAGTCTCATCTTATCATCCCCTCCATAAATTTATCAAGCTCAGTCTTGAAGCCAGCTAGGTATTTTGCCCCCACTGCTCCCCTTGGAAAGCTGTTCTAGAACTTCACTTCTCTGATGGTTAGAAACCTTCATCTAATTTCAAGCCTAAACTTTTTGATGGACAGTTTATAGCCATTTGTTCTTGTGTCCACATTTGTGCTTAAGTTAAATAATGTCTCTTCCTTCCTTGTATTTATGCCTCTGATGTGTTTATAGAGAGGAATAAAATATTCTCCTCAGCCTTCTTCGGTTAGGCTTCTTGAGTCTCCTCTCATGAGGTAGGTTTTCAATTCCTCAGATCATCCTAGTAGCCCTTCTCTGCACCTGTTCCAGTTTGAATTAACTTTAAACTTTGGAGACCAGAACTGCACAAGATATTCCAGATGAGGTCTCACCAATGCCTCGTATAATGGTACTAACACTTCCCTATCTCTTGTGGAAACACCTCGACTGAAACATCAGCCTTTTTCACAGCCATATCACATTGGCGGTTCATAGTCATCCTGTGATCAACCAATACATCCATGATTTTCTCCTCCTCTGTCTCTTCCAACTGATACATCCCCAGATTAGCAAAAATTCTTGTTGTTAGCCCCTAGGTGCATGACCTTGCACTCTGCTATAAAATTTAATCCCATTATTTTTACTCCAGTTTTTTTCAAGGTTGTCCAGATCTTCTTGTATGATATTCTGATCCTCCTCTGTATTGGTAATACCTCCCAACTTTTTATTATATGAAAATTTTATTGGCACTCCCCCTTTTTGGAATTAACTCCCAAGGTAATTAATTAAAATGTTAAATAAGATTGGTCCCAAAACCGATCCCTGAGGACTTCCACTAGTAACCTCCCTCCAGCCTGACAGTTCACCATTCAGTATGACCCATTGTAGTCTCCCCTTTAACCAGTTTCTTATCCACCTTTCAATTCTCATATTAATTCCCATTTTCTCCAATTTAACTAATAATTTCTCACATGGAACTGTATCAGAGGCATTACTGAAATCCAAGTAGATTAGATCTACTGCATTTTCTTTGTCTAAAAAATCAGTTATCTTCTCAAAGGAGATCAGGTTGGTCTGGCACAAACTACCTTTTCTAGAACCATGTTTTATTTTATCCCAATTACCGTTTTCCTCTCTGTCTTTAACTGCTTTCTCTTTCAAATTTTTTTCTTTGACCTTGTATACAATTGAGGTTAAACTTACAGGCCTATAGTTTCCTGTATCATTTTTTTTTTCTATTCTTAAAAGTAGGAACTAAATTAGCAATTCTCCAGTCATAAGGAACAATCCCCAGATTTACAGAATCATTAAAAATCCTTGCTCTGGGGCTTGAAATTTCATTGCCAGGGGATTGATAATACTTCCCTTCTCCCACCCGTTGACTGTCTTGTCTAATAGTTGATAATTTCTTCAGGGGCTGTTTCTTACAATGTATATGTACAGTACTCTGTTTGGTTGGGTGTATCAAGGCATTACCATAATAAAAACAAAATAATAATACATTTAGAACCTAAGACCTCTTAGGAGGGGTTTCCTGTCTTACTACTGGAACCAACACTACTTTGTTAGTATTTCTTGCACTATCAAATCACTATTGATTATTGTTACCATTATAGTGTCCAAAAAGTGTGCTGGGGCATTACAAGACAAGTAAGGAGACAAGATTCCTGCCCCAAAGTACTTACAATCCAATCTGAGAATGAGGTTAACATACAGTATGGCATAAAGGAAGTAAGGAAGGAGGACGATAACAATAGTAAGATTATGTGGTTGCCCACTTTAGGCTGTGAACACTGAAATAGTTCAGTTGAAAGCATTTTATTTATATTTGAGGGAAACAAGGCTATCTGAATGTTATTCATGCTTTTTCTCCCGCACCAACAAAAGAAAGACCGGAAGAATGATCAGGAGTAGTGATTGTTCTGTTTGGCGGGGCAGATATTTTAAATTTTCCCATGCTTGAATATTATGTTTTATAAATAATTCTTTATTAAAAACTTCTTTAGCAGAACCTTAAATATTATTTGCTTTAGCCTCTGTTTTAATTTTTCTTTTATATGTCATGGTCCACCCTATAAGAAAAAACATCCCTTTAATAAATAAGTAGCTGGCAAAATAAAGGATTAATATCTGTTCAGAAATTGTCTCTCCTGGGTTTAATGTTACTGCTCATTTTCACTGTTGACACCTTCATTCTTTTGGGTAGGTGATTGGTTTAAAAGATAGTGGCTGAAAGCAGTAGTTTTCTGTAACATATTAATTTGATTCCAATTTTATAACATTATTTTAACTCCTAGAAAAATATATACTTCCTCTCTTATTTTTGTTGTGTGATTGTGTTAAAACTACTTTATAGAAATTTTTAAAGTAAACCAGACAAAGAAATAAACAATTACTATAGTGACAGAACAAATATAACAGCTGAAATATTAGCAGTAAAAAGCAATTTAAGTACACTGAGGAACAATAAACATAGTGTGAATGGAAACAATATAAGGGACATATACGATATAGAGTACTATTGTAGCAATACTAGGTGCTAGTAAACACATTAGGGTATTAATCAATAAGGATGGTAGTTCACAATTGGATTTGCCTCATGATATAATGAAAGACAAGCCCTCTTGTCAAATATATTTTTGTTTGTAATAACTTTATATAGCTGCTTTCTCAAAGTTATATATGGTGCTTACTAACCATTTCATTCCAGAGTAAGATATTTCTAAGAATCAGGGCACGTAAAACCAGGAAAATGTCCAGTCATTCTGTGATTGCAGAGGAGGTGAGAATCTCGTTTAACATATTCTGTGATTAGAGGAATGGGTCGGAGATTTTGGGCTGACCAGCAGGGGCTATTTCAATATGATAAAAGCTACCCTTCTGGGAAAACCATTAAAGGGAATGTTCCGTGAAGAAAAAGAGGCCCGTGATGATCCTCATCCATTAGCTTATTGTGCATTTTGTAGCACAACTTTTAAAGGGGACAATGATTTGCATACTATATTGGCTAATGCTTGACAACAGGATGGTCCACATCCTCAGTCCTATACCTCATGGTTATATGCCATTTACACCATGATGTATTAAAATCCAAATCAGAATGATATACCTTTTAAGGGACTGCTGTTACTTAATATGCCCCCCTCCCTTAAAAAGATCACGCAAGGGCTAGTAAAAAATGTTCACAATTTGATTAGATAATGGAAAAAATTGAGATATCATGGAATATGTGTGGCTATAAAAAGAAGCCCCTGAATGTGGCCAAACAGAAATCTCAACCACCAAGTCCAGAAAAGTTCACTTTTAGAAATTAAATGGGGCCAAAGAGACAGAAGATCAGCATCTACCTTCTTCTAAGTTCCAAAACTGTGCATAGGGACCCATCAAGGAAAGAGTTCTGAGGCGTGGTGTATTATACCTCAAAGTAGCACCCTGTAACACCCATATTCATAATTGGCATTTTTGTGTAATATTTCATACAAAGCATGCCTTGCAAGGTATCATATGAAAGGTCATGATCTGCTGAAACTCATTGTTCTGTCAAAATATGTGTATCACCACCATATGGAATTATGATATTCTGCTATATGGTTGTTGTTCTTGTATGTTGCGTATCTGGGAGACACCCACAGCTAGCAACAAAGGAGGTGACCCACACCCAAACAGGTGTTAAGTGACCATCATAAGCCTTTGACCACCAGGAGAATTGTAAACAAGAGATTTACAACTCTGTAAGAGACAGTTGCGCAAACGCCACACAATGAAGATTGCTTAACTCTGTGACTCAGCAAGGCCCAGCAGTACATGCCTGGACCAGTATCTTTACTGGGACACAAATTCAGAGTACAAAATAACGGACTGTGGATTGTAAGACCACCTATCTCCTTCCACACCTGCACTGAATGCAACAAGAACATTGGAAAGACACAGACTTTAACTGAGGAGACTTGTCCCAGGCTGAGAAGAAAATTCAGCCTGTGTATTAAGAACTGTAACCAGTCTGCAATATCCAGGAGGGTTAGAAAAGCTGTTTGATTCAAAGCTTGTTTAGTTTGAAAGCTTAGGATTTAGAATGTGTGTTTATATTTTATTTTCTTAGGTTACTATCGCTCACCTTTTTGCTCACCACTTATAATAACTTAAAATTGATCTTTTGGTAGTTAATACATTTATTTTAATGTTTTATCTTAACCAGTGAGTTTATCTGGGGAACCTGCTTAGATTACAAAAGCTGCTAAATGTTCACTATCCTTTGACAAAGTGGCAAACTAATTAATGAGCTTGCATTGTTCAAGACAAGGTCTTGAGCAGTAAGACCAAACATTTCTGGGGTGCAAGGCTAGAGGTTGGGGGGATTTCCTGGTGTCTCCCTCTGTATAATTTATGAGCGGCAACATAGCTAGGTGTGTCTCTGCATGCTGGTGGCTGAATGATAACAGTGCCTGGAGAGGTTCACTGCTTCTAACTAGCAAAGCACTGCTAGAGACAGCACAGGGTGAAGAGGCACAGTGGTGCCACAGTTCCAGGTTGTACCCTGGGGGTCACATCATACAGGGCCTCCTCCTACAAATAATTCCTAGGACAATTGGAAGAGGTTAGAGAAAAAATCAAAAGGATACAAGAAGCAGTCAGGCCCGGAATGGACAACTCCTGGTAAAAGCCAGCATGAGAGGTATTTGTTGTTTAGTATGAGTAGATACTGAGGTGTCTGATTCTATTTTTGACCAAAAAACAACAGCAGCATCACCCTGGAGAAGTAATGGTGCCATAGAATTGGAGGGGTTTAATGGAAAAACATGTAATGGAAGAACTATTCTTTCCAAGCTCTTCCTTACACAAATTAGAGAATGGGATGCTTTAAAATCTATTACCATTAGGTCCCTAACAAATCTACATGTAATAATTGGCTCTAATATTTTATGGGAAGAAGATATGTTAGTGTCCTTAGCAAATCAGTGTTTGTGGATTTTGGCCGTAGTGATATTCCAGTGACAGTCCCTGATGTGTGTTCTGTATGCACAGTGAAGGCAGAAGGCACTTTATATCACCTCCTGAGGCGATCTACAGAGGACTTCCAAGCACTGATAATTCAGCACAAGTACCTATTTACTACACACCAAAATGATTGTGGGTGGATGGATGTGCTTGTTGTTATTGAACAGCCTGATCCTATTCCAAAGAGGAAATATAATTATCTGCATAAAGCTGTACAACCCATACAGAAAATGATTAAATCATTGTTAGAGCTGGAGATTTTTCAACCATGTACCTCTATTAATAACTCATCTATTTGGCTGGTTCAAAAACCAGATAGGTCCTGGCACTTTACTATCAAGTATTAAATTAGATAGCCCACCCAACTGCCTCAAGATTTGCATCACACCCTAAGGCAATAGCTATTATCACAGAGGAGGTGTCTTATTTTACAGTCTTAGATATTTCAAATGGATTTTGATCCTTACTATTGCACCCTGTTAGTCAATATAAAATTGTATTTACTTTTGAAGGTCAGAAATATAGTTGGATCT
The DNA here is from genome assembly GCF_013100865.1 of Trachemys scripta elegans. Lineage (NCBI taxonomy): Eukaryota > Metazoa > Chordata > Testudines > Emydidae > Trachemys > Trachemys scripta. The sequence goes on along the minus strand of NC_048299.1, from coordinate 133,523,782 downwards.
GTTTGCTTCAGGGATTCCATGGTGATCTTTCATCCGCACATGCAGTCCCTATTTTGGGACTATCCTGTTAGGGGTTATCTGCTGCAGTATGTGGCTGATCTCCTGTTATTCACTGAAACAACAGAGTCTCATTTGGAGACATTAGCATATTTATTTGAAACCCCAGAAGGGGAGGAGTGAAGGTTAACCCTTGGAAAGCCTAGCTGTGCAAATATTCCCTTGGCTTTTTGTGTCTTGCACTCAGGCAGGGAGAGAATTGCTTTAATACAGGCTCTGCCTCCCTCTACCACTAAAACTGCACTACACCCCTTTTTAGGTTTGAGAGGGTTCTGCCATGATTTTATATCCAATTATGCTTCATTCGCAGCACCCACCATCGCCTTTTAAATATGGGGATACTTGACAGTGGACCCTGGATCCTACTCAGGCCATAGAGACCTTGAAAGAAGACTTGGCAGCTGTCCCAGTACTGGCTCAGCAAAATTATTCCAGCCCCTTCAGTTTGGAAGCAGCAGCGATGGGCACTGCATTAGAAGCCTTTTTAACCAAGGGACAACAGTGCCCCACAGCGTATGGCTTACACCTACTTACCCTTGTGGAAAGAAAGTATGGCTCTTGTGAAGTCCACATGTGGACTATTTTCTGGGTACTCAAACATTTTGCATGTATAATTGACTACATAAACTGGCTATTTATATACCACATACCCCACTACAGTATTTGTTCTCTGTTCACATTAAGGAAAGTAATATGCCCAGTTCCCAGTTGGCCCACTCATGCCTTTTGTTGCAAGACCGTTTAGAGGTAAAACATATCAAAAACTCGTCTACCCCAGCCTATCACCTTTTAGTTAAGGAAGTGTCCCACCACTGCCTTCTGCCAAAATCATATTTTGCAAGATCCCCATTTGTAGAGGGAATTGATATGGCATGAAAGCCCCATGATGGCACATTTTTGTTGATGGCTCCTTTTATTATGTTGAGGGAAAAACAGTGACAGGATTTGCCCAGTCTTTCTTTCCAGTATTCTTTCCTGTCACATTTGGCACAATTTGGAAAACTTTTAGCAACAGAAGTGGTGCTGGTATTATACCCAGATACACCACTTACCATTTATTCTGACGCTAAATGGGTATACAACTCCCTAATTAATTGTTATCATTATTGGGCCCAAATGGGTTTGTCTGGGCAGATGGAAAGCCCCTTGTCCATCTGGAGATTCTACAAAGTATTTGGGACCTAATATAAGGTAGAATTACTACCGTCTATAAAGGAAGGGCACATTCCAGAACCACTTGGGGTGCTCATGACCATGCTTATGTAGACCCCCTTGCTAAGGAAGCTGCACAGACTGCTCCTTTATGGCAGTCACCATGTAGCAGTGCACAGGTGTGTCCAGTTGCCACCTGTGCTTTAGCCAAAAATGCCATGTTAGATTTAGCTCCAAATCTTGAAAGCCTTCAAAAGGCAGATTCATTATTGCAACCCGCATGGGATATAGGGGTGCAAGGCAAGGAGTGGAAGGGGGTACCCCTTTAAAAAAATTCTTTAAGTAACAAATAGGTCCTTATGGTCCACAAGCTGATCAATGGGTGATTGTTTTTCCAACAGAGATGGGATAAATTGGTGTATATTTGCCATGATGTCCCCATGGGAGTACATCAAAGTGTAGCTAAAACAAAGGCACAAATCTTGCCGATAGGATAGCTAGATCTGGATGAAGATTTAAAATAATATTGTGCAAACTGTCTGATGAATGCCCAGAACAATGCAGGTCAAATAGTTGGAAAGGCTAAATTTCCTCATCAACAAATTTTAGGGCCCATGGAAAAGGTAGCAAATTGATTTTTTAGGGTCATTTCCTAAAACCCCTAAAGAAAAAAATGTCCATTTGTTAGCGATTGTGGGCCTCTTTACAAAACAGATTGAAGTCATACTAGTGAAAAATAACTTATCCCTGGCTACAGTCAACGTGTTGGTGGAACATATTTTTAGTAGCTAGGGAATTCCATTATACGTAGATAGCTAGCTAGATAGACAGATATACACACACTTAGATCGAGGCTCCCATGCTAGACAAATAATGAAAAATATGCTGCATTGGATGGAATCGAGCAGAAGTTCCAGGTCCCTTATCACCCACAGACTTCTGGGCAACTAGAAAGGAGTAATCCAACAATAAAGCAAATGCTCAGAATATTGATGAAGAAGTTTGGGGAAGACTGGAAACAACTAATCCCTTTGATTCTGATGGCCATACAGGCTTCAGAAGCCACAGGCACTGGAGTATCACCTCTTGCAGCTATGACAGGAACAAAAATGAGAATGCCAGATAGTTTATTATATCCAGTGCCTCCTGAGCTAGTGCAGGAAATTACAATGGAAAAATGGATGCTAGATTTATGTGACAGGGTAACCCAAAGTGAATTAAGTAATAGCAGAAACTTGCTCAATGTTAGAGAGCAGACGAGTAGGTATTTTAACAAAAAAAACGAGTGAACAAGAATGGTAAGGAGATAGTGATAGTCAAGTGATTAGGAAGTAAGACCCAATTGCTGTGATCAATTGAATGAGGCCTTAATACATTGAAGATAAAACCAGTCCTCGTGTATAGCTAGTCCAAATTGACAAGGAAAAGAAATAGATTAAAAATGGTATCATATAAACCAAATGAAATTATATAAAGGCAACTAATTACATGTTTGTGAGATCTGCTTTATTTATGCAGGTCTTCCAAGGTGATACATCACCTGAATTTTTTGAAGTAGGTAACAAATGACTGTATGGCTGGGATGGATTCTGTTTATAGGACTATGGGTTTGGATTGCACAGATGGTACCAATTAAAAGCTATGATCTGTGACAAATCTGTGATTTGTTCCTACACAAAACTCTGTAGGATCATCATTGGACAGGACTATGATTAGGCAGTCAGATAACACCAAGACAAAGCAGAGTTCCAGTGTTTGCCTCACTGGAATTGGGTGACTGGAGACTGGAGGTGGACAATGGTCTGTATGAAGTTAATTCACCACAATTATGAGAATGACACTGGAAAACTGGAACTGAGAATATCATGATCCCAATGGTGATGATGGTGTAAGAGACTTTTTCATTATAGGGTTGTAGTAGGGGTATTTATTCCGGAGTGCTGTAGGAGTAGGATAAGTAACCTTATAACTATTGCAAGTGGAATAACGAACTTCCACACAAAATGAGAAAATAAGAATGAGAAAATAATTATTTCACCAATAGAGAAATAAATAATTACTTTAGTCACAGAAAAAAAAAATAACAGCTCAGATATTAGAAGGAAAAAACAATTTAAGAACATTGAAGAGCAATAAACAGTGTGAGTGGAAACAATATAAAATACATAAGATATACAGTACTATAGGAGCAATACTAAGTGCCAGTAAACACATTTGGGCATTAATCAAGAAGGATCATTGTTCATGACTGGATTTGCCTCATGATATTACGAAAGTTAAGCCTTTTCATTAAATATATTTTTGTTTGTAATATTTTTGCTTTATAGTTGCTTTCTCGAAGTTACATATAGAGCTTACTTACAATTTTACTTTATCTGAATTACCATAGCCTGTTCAAACTCATTCACTATACATGACCCATGCTTATGACATTTCCAAGAATGGGGGAGCGAGCTGTATTCACCCCAGTGGCCCGGTCCTGCAAACACTCCAAGTACAATACAAAATTGTCTAGGAACAGAAAATTCTCTCTGGAGTAAGAGCTTCATAAGTATTAGGACATTTAAAACCAGTAAAATGGCCACATCATCATAATTGTGTGATCCTTGACAATTTTATACTTCACATAAATGATTTAGAGTTCAATCCTGAAAGTTCCATTGACTTCGATGGGAGGTCCATGTATAGATTCTTGGCAGAATTAGGCCACTGGTGTGGAAGTAAGATTTTTATCCATTTTTTCCTACTTAATTGCTGAAGTTTCATATTATGTTTTATATGTTATAGATATATCCATTTTTGCATGGCCCATTTATATATGGTTCATTTCCTTTCCCTACTGAATGTTTTCTTTGTAATTATGCACATTTGTATTTTACATTTTGTAATTGAATGCTAAACTAATGCTAAATATGTTCAGCCCCTAGGTGGCACTGTATGTATCATACATTATTTAAATTAATCTTGGCCATACCTGGCAGAATATTGAAGGATCTTGAACACATCTGGTGTGTATCCCAGCTCAGAATAAAGCTCTATAGCCAGTCATTATCTGGTACAGAAAAGCATGACATGGTGTCAGAAGTAAAATAGAGCCAGAGGAGAGCAGAAATAAAAAGAACAAAAAAGCAACAAAGGTTGTGTCACAATCCAAGAAGTACAGTCAGGTCAAGGGGCAGAGCAAGGGCAAATATGAGCCTGGGAGTAGCAGAAGAGTTTGTGGTCAGGTTCCAGGCCAATGTTGGTACCAAGGGACAGAGTCTGAGTCACGCTTCAAGGTCCAAATCAGGAGGTGAAGTTTGAATCCCCCTGAGATCAAGCCAGGAATTCAAAAGCAAGGACCAGGAATATTCATGGCAGCTACAAAAGATCAACATTGTAGCCTGGATGCTTCCTGGGATGTTCCTTGGTTTTATATAGGATAGGGAGCCAATCAGGAGCCATGAAGCTGCTCTCTGTCAAACCCTTGTGGTGGAACTTCCTATGGTCTCTGTCCACAGAGGGTCATGGGAAGTGGAGCACAAACTAGTTATAGCTGCCTGGTGGTAACTCTGCAGGCTTAGGTTCTAGACTGCAGGATTGCATCAGCATGCTACTCTTCAGTGCCCCAGAGAACTTCATATTTGACAAATTTTCACAGTGGACAGACTGAGAAGCAGTGTTTTGGAAAATTTCAACTTGCAAACGAGCTTCATAAAGAAGCTGGAGCTATACAAGTATCATCTTTAGTTTATGGTATGGGGAAGCAGGGAGAGCATATCTTTAAATCCTTTGACTTTACTGAAGACAGTCACAAAGATGACTATTGAAAGGATTCTGGTTATTTTTGATGAATTCTTTATACCTCAGAAAAACTTTGTTTATGAAAGAGTGTGTTTTCACCAAAAAATTAAAGAACCAGCGGAAAATGTTGAATGTTTTATAAGAGTTCTGCATAGATTGGCTGAAATCTGTGATTTTGGGAATGCAACACAGGAAAATATCATAGACAGACTGGTTATGGGTTTACAGATAAAAAATATTTCACAGCAGCTACAACTAAAGACAGACTTAATCCTAGTCATGGCCATACAGAAAGCAAAGCAGTCTGAACTAGTCGAACACCAAAACAAAAGGCAGGAGCAACTTGAAACACCTGCAACTAGCTTAGAAACTATAAACCTCTACCACACAGACCTTGGAAGAGACTAGCTGAAGATTTATGCAGATTCAGAGAACATAATTACCTGGTCATATTGGATTATATTTCAAGATATATACAAATTGTGTACTTGGAAGATATAACTATGTTCTCAAGAAATTGAACACTTTTACTCATTTTGGTTTTCCAGAACAACTAGTGATGAACAATAGACCACAATTTAATACAGCAGAATTTATGTTATTCCAAACAAAATATTACTTTGATCATATTATTAGCAGCCCACGTTTCCCCACAAGCAAGTGAAGAGTGTGAGAGAGCTTTACAGATAGCCAAGAAAATGCTACAGCAAGAAGATCCTTTCCTTGGTCTTCTGACTACAACCAATACCAATAGCACCTACTGGATATACTCCTGCTGGGAAGACAACACAGAACTACTGTTTCAATTTTGGAAAAGAATGTCTCCAAAATGGGAAGACATGAAGAGAGGCCAAACTGAATAAAAAAGCTAAAAGAGCTTAAGAACATTTCTACAACAGACATTACTCAGTTAGAGAACTGCCATATCTAGAGCCTGCTGACACCCAGTGACCATATTCATGTCAAACTGGATGGAGAAAAAAGGATGGACAACTCCAGCTGTTGTAAAGAAAAAAAATCAGCCCCTTGCCCCCCAGATCATGTGTGATTGAGACCGACACTGGAGAGCTTAATAGAAACCATTGACATCTACAGTTTGTATCTCAGAAAGAACAATCAACATAGCAAACTCTACAGATGGCAATGGAGAACTAGAGGATGACGACTCAGAGATTCCAAACCTACCACAGACAGTCATTGCAACTAATGGACAGCCAGATGACCGAATTGTTACAGGTTTGGGAAGTGAAATTAGAAAAAAAAAATGAATATGATTCAGAGACACTTATGATAGGTACTGAGCTTCAAAGATAGTGTGATAGAATATTAAAAGATCTTGAACTGAACAGTTCTCGTGTGTATCTCTCTGAGAAGTAAATTCTGTAGTCAGTCTATATCTGATACAGAAGCCTGAACTGTTAGTATCAGCCCTGCCACTTACCATGTAGAAGAAGAATATGACACATTTTGTAGATTATCAACATAATTATATATAGTGACAGTAAGGGAGAGAGCTCTCTTAGTTTCACATATTCTGCTGGCATTGACTGCCATGAGGTAACCAACTGAGAGTTCAAACTATAATGATATGTAACAGATGGGCTTGAGGAAAAGGGAAGTGGGTTGTGGTCTAGTGAAAAAAGTAAACTGACTTTATCTGAAGAAGAGCTCTATACAAAAACCTTATAATTTCAAGTCAGACTGACCACAGTATACAATATGGATTCCTGGACTGTGTCATCAAGGCTTTGAGAGATGTATCACACTTTAACAACCAACAAAAAAAAGGTGTGTTTTGCTGTTCAAAGAACCAATCCTTGAGCCTAGTGCATGGATTAACTAGTGAGACTGCACTGGCCACTGAGCAGATGAGTTGGTGGATGGGGTGGAGGAATCCTACCAACTAGGGTATGGAATCACTATGGACCTTTTCCAATGTCTGAAGTAGCCCCATAGACCTTCTGCGATGGAGTCCACACACAGCAATTGATAACCTGGCCCTGCTGCAACTTCTTCCTTCAGCCTACCTCCTGCCAGCACATTGGGTGCTCACATGGAGCAGAGGTAAGCACCACAGCATAAATGCTTATTCTCTGTTTACTTTAGAATAGTTATGCTGAAAGGTGCTAACGGCTGCCATTAGGCAGGGCTTAGATCCAAAGACAATCACAAATCTTGTTAAAAGCCAGTGAGTGCACTAAATGTTCTTTCTCAGGCTCAATGGAAGGAGAAATAAGACCTGTAATGTTGTGAAAAATTGCAGACCATAGCAGCAACCCCCCACCCTTCCCCCAAGGCACTATGTCATATGGCAAGACCTGAGCAGAACTAACCCTGGAAGGTTATTACCTGCTGATTCCTTGGTTGCAAGTGCAGGGGCTGGGATATTGGGCTGCAGCTTGTGTGTGCTGGAAGTAGGAAAAGCCAGCAGAAAACCTGGAAAACAAATTGTGAACGTTGTCATGAGAGGAAGCAAGGGGATGGGGCTCCTTCCATCAGAATTTACTGGAACAACTGATTTAGGGATTTCTGAGCAAGGAAATTGCCTGTTATTTGTTTCTACTGCATTTAGGGAAAGAGAACTTTCTATTTTGTGAACAAACAAGGAATATCCAAAAGAATATACTTGACTTGTATCATCAATTTCGGCTCCTAATGGAAACAATGCGGCGAGGTGCCATACATTGGCTAACCACTCAAGCCGAAGGGGCTACAGTATTGTCAAGTTCAATCACTTACAAGTCATGAAATTGGCTTACAAATAATGAGATTTTAAATAATAGTAATAAATAGTGGATTCTTTTATTTTGAAAATTTATTTGTCTTCTTGTTTGTGAGTCATTAAGATTCATGTTTATCATTTTTTTCCACACCGTGAGGGCTTGAAATATTGTTGTAAAATGATTATGTAAGATTCTTAGCTTTCATTTAACTAGTACAAGAGCTGGGACCTTAAGACAAACACCAAATATCTTGAGAGTTGATGGCACTGGTGCACCCTCCACATGGCCTACTTTCATAGCAGAACGCCGCCATTTCCATTGAAAAGGGGCCCTCCATGACCACAGTATAAAATGTGGAGTTGCCCTGCCTATATAATTAAACACTAATAGGGTATAGAGTCAGTTTTTGATAATAGTATACGATTTCATGTCACTGTTAGAATTAATAGTTCAACAATTTAACCTTGGGCCTGTGCCAGTTCCCTTCCAGAGTGTGGAGAGGAGCTAAGCAGGGCTGGCTCCAGGGTTTTTGCCGCCCCAAGCGGCCACCCCCCACCCCAAAACAAAAAACAAACAAACAAAAAAGCTGCGATCGCAATCTGTGGCACTTCGGCAGGAGGTCCTTCGCTCCGAGCTGGAGTGAGGGACCCACTGCCGAATTGCCGCCGAAGAGCCGGACGTGCCGCCCCTCTCTGGTGTGGCCGCCCCAAGCACCTGCTTGGTAAGCTGGTGCCTAGAGCTGGCCCTGGAGCTAAGTTTAAACCTTTGAAAGTCAGGAAATATAAAGTTAAGGTATACACCATCCCCACAAAGCAATCTGAACTCTGCCCCACTGGAGCTAGCAATGGCCACCGGGAATTGTTCAGTAAAAGTGGTGCTACATTAAACACAACTGAGGTTATGTCTACACTAGAGACCCTATAGTGGTACAGCTGAACCAATGCATAAGCACCACTGTAAGATCTCCTGTGTCGCCACTCTAAGCAGATGGAAGAGAGCTCTCCCATAGACATAATTAAACCACCCCCAACGAGTGGCAGTAGCTATGCTGACAGGAGAGCAGCTCCTGCCGACATAGCATGATCCAAACCGGTGCTTCTGTCGGTGTAACTTATGATGCTCAGAAGGGAGGGTTTTTTCACATCCCTGAGCAACATAATTATATTGACAAAAGTGCTAGTGTAGACATAGCCTCAGAAAATGTGCCATTGTTTGTGTTCCACAGATTTGAATTCCAGCATTTATCTGTGTGCACTCCAGCTGTATTCACTGTATTAGGTGTAGTTGTATTACATGAAGGAGGGATTAATTGGAGCAGGTATGCAGAATTGTCACTGTGATGTCATGGGAGGTGCATGTATACACTGGAGGATCAGATATGCCTCATTTCTGTAGAGCAGGGGCTCCCAAACTTTTTTCCCTGAGGCCCACCTGTGAAGCTGCAATAGGCACTGCAGTCCACTATTAGGAATTCTTGAGGAAAATAATTAATTTTAATTACATACATATAAACTATAACACTGCAAATAAACAATGCACATGTTTTCTTTTCATTTTAATGTAAACAATGGTAATGATAGAAATCCCTAGCAATATGCACTCAAAGAAATGCTTCAAGATCTTTAAAACCAAACAGTTTTAGTAAAACTACATTTGTGGTGTTCATGTGATGGCCAAACCTTTAAATTGTGCCCCCCATTTGGTAGTTCTCCCTCCCACCTCGCCCACCAGGTAGGCAACCCATTGTCCCCTCAGGGTGATGAAATGGGAAACCAGGCAAGGGGCTGCCGAGCATGCAATCTGGCCTCTCTGGGCTGCCCAGTGTCTGTCAGGGAGAGGGGTACAGGGACCAGGGCCAGCAAGAGGGGGAAGACGCCAGGCAGGTGCCATAGCCAGCCCCCCACCAATACCCTCAGCAGCCTGCTAAGTGCCTTTAGCTCATCACCTAGCAGCCACGGACCAGTCACCCACCTTGCACCCTGGCATGTAAGGTTGCCAACATTATATTCCAAAAATAAGGGACTGTTTTCTTAGCACTTCCATCCCACCTCTCCTCCCAATATTATTATTAATCATGAAGAAGAAGAACCAACAACAACTCACTTACATGTGCCAGGGATATTTATTGCTGCTTTTTACAGCACTCAGCAACTTCCAGTCTTGTTGTACAGAGATGGGGGCGGGGAAAAATGGGATGTCCCTTCTACTAAGGGACTATTGGCAATCCTAATGGTGTGCCTCACAGGCACCCCCTGACTGGGATGAGGGAACAGCTCAGGGGCTGCCAGTGCTGGGCAGAGGTAGGCACTCAGGCTGGGCTGGCCATTACCTACGAAATGGTCCCAATCATGGAGTTGTCCAGGTGGAAGCAGAGTAGCACCACCAGCCTCTGGTCCCTGGTGGGACTGCAGGGTCAATACTCCAGGGGGGCCTGAAGAGCCACAGATCACAGGATACAGCAGCTCAAAGCAGGAACAGCCACTAACCCTCCAGCCTCCCTGGAAGCTGCTGCCTCTCAGCACTGGCCACTTCTCTTTGCCCAATGCCTGGTGGCTCTGCTTTATCCTTGGCCATCCACCGTGGGCGCTAGGCTCTTCTGGCCCTGGGCAAGGGTCATCACTGGCCACCACTCTGCTTCACCCCTGCCAGGCCCCCACCAAACTCTACCCATGCATTGGCAGATCACTATGCCATGGCCTACCTTTGGGAACCCCTGCTGTAGGGTGTGTAAGTGTAAAGTCCACCTGGTCTTGCATCCAGGCCTGCAAAGGCTGCCAGGCAGTGAACAGCTCCACACTGTTACCCAACAGGAGCTGTGACAATATTGTGTTCCACTAACCATGACCTGCTATGCTGCTATGGGCACAGACCATGGGAAGCCCCACTCAAATAGGGGGAGCAGGCAGCAACCTCATGGCTCCTGATTGGCTTCCCATCTTATATAAATGCAAGGAGATGGGTAACCAAGGGCTGCTGACTGCATGGTGGCCTGGTCTCCTTTCTTTTCTCACATCACTGGATACCACCCACCTCTATGTGACCCCTGAAGAAAAAGAGTGCTGTCACTACCACAGGCTACATTTCTACCTGTGGAGGATGTGGCAACACTCTCATTAAATGCCCATCCAGAGCCCTAGCATGACCCAGTTTGGGAAATGATGATGCCCAGGCCCAGTAGAGGGGGTTGGCCTGCATGAGCCCTGATATAATGCTCCCCTACTCCTCACTGAGGCATAGTGAGTGCTTCCCACACCTTGAGGTAGCAAGCCAGAAGCAACACCAGGCTCAAGATGGCTTGCTTTATGTCAAGGACCACTTACATAGTCTGCCGGGACTCTGTTAGAGGTATTATGGCTCTGTTACAACTTTCCATAAGTAGGCCATCTGGATCACCTCAAGACCCTCCATTTGGCTGCCTGCTCCTTCTGGTGGCCCCAATGTGTATGACAATAGACTCATATATGTTGATTCTTGTGAGACATGTGCCAGCATCAAGGTGCAGTGCTCAAAATCACTCAATATCCTACTGCCTTATGAGACCCCATCCAGACCTTGGACAGCTATTACCCTGGACTTCATAGTCAAGCCCTCATGTCTAACAGGCACACTGTAGTCCTCATTATGGTTGACCACTTGACAAAAATGGCCCACTTTATTCCCATTGTGCACCTGTCCTCTACAGCTCTTGGTGACTCTCATCATCCATCTCCATGGACTCCCGCAGAAAGTCACAACTGACCAGGGTCCGCAGTTTGTGTTGTGGTTTTGATACAAAACCCTATGATTGCTCAGAGTCTGCACTTACACCATCCATCACCCACAAATAGACAGTCAGTCAGTAACAAACAAGCAAATCAAGTGTTAGTATCATACTTGTGCTGCTTCAAGAATTTCCATCAGGACAACTGATGGAGCCCCTACGACAAGCAGCGTTTCTTATAACAGCGCTGATCATGTCTCCAACAGGCAGAGTCCATATTGTACAAACCCAGCCGTACCTGTCAACTCCACCAATCCTGTGGCCACTGGCTGGGTGTGCCAGTTCCATGAGATCCATAAAGAACTCGAGGCACACCTGAACAAGGCCAAGGAAATTTACAAGTGGTACATAGATGACTGGCACCAAGGAGGCCTGACATTTACTGTCAGGCAAGAAGTGTGACTCTCAGCCCAAAACCTCTGCACCAACCAGCCATATTTAAACTGGATTACCGATACCTTGGACCATATTCCATCAGCCAGGCAATCTACCCAGTGACAATGAGATTTCAGTTACCCAGATCTCTCAAAATACTCCCAGTGTTTCACTTATCCTTCACTCACCCCACCCCACTCCTCCCCAAGTGGTCCATGAGATACTGGACTCAAAAATCAAATGTATCTCTGTCTGGTACCTTCTAGGCTGGGGTGGCTATGGCTGCAAAGAGCAATCCTGGGAGTCAGCATCCCATATCCATGCTCCTGACCTCATGGCACAGCCTTGCATGTAGTCCATCCTGTTTAACCCAGGCTGACAGAGCCCTCCCCCCTCCCCCGCCCCGAGGGGGGATAATGTAAATTCCAGCAGGTCTCAAACACAGGACTGCAGAGCTGCAAGGAAGCAAACACCTCAATGCTGCCACCCAGAAGCAGCTGTAACCAGCTTGCACTCCGCTAACCATGACCTGCGGTAGCCACAGACCATGGGAAGTCTTGCCTCAAGGGGACTAACAGGCAGTATCCTCACGGCTTTTGATTGGCTCCCTGCCCTATACAAACCCAAGGGGTGTTCTCCACAAAGTGTTCAGGCAACAGTGTGGGTCTCTTGTAGCTGCCTTGGCCATTCCTGATTCTTGATCTCTGCTCTTGAAGTCCTGTCTTCACCCTTAGCTTGGTTTGGGCCTTGCCTCCTGATCAGGACCCTGAAAAGTGACTCAGATTCTGATCCTTGCTATCAACCCTAGCCTGGAATTTGACTATGAACTCCTCTGCTATTCTCAGTCTCAGGTCTGACTTTCTTATATAGGCGCCTATTACCCCACACCACCGTCCTGTTTTTTCACAGTTGCTATCTGGCAACCCTACACATAAGAGCTCAACATTGGATGTATGGGCCTTGTGATGGCCCTTTTCTGAATAGTCAATAGAAAAACATAGACAAACAAGAGTCCAAGCATCCAGTGTGTGCCACGCTCAAAAATAAATGTATAAGAGAGAGGAAAAATAGTTACATTTTCTCCTCAAATGAGCCTTTCATTTGCTATTGTACATGCCTATGCTGTAAAATGGCTGAAACATTCATAGTTACATTCTCTTGCTGTGAAATTGATGGAAATGAAGGCATATAGAGCAATAATATTCCCTCCAGCATCAGTCAGGGCTTCCAATCCATTAAGAAAGAAAAACAAACAGGTTTTACGGCTGCCTTTACTGACAATGAGAGGTTCTCATTAGGCCAGCAGGGGCCTTCCTGAAGTATGATTGTCTAGTAAGCATTTAAAAATATTGTGATCTTGATGCCTTACATTTGGTTAATGCAGGGCTGCCAAAGGACTTTTTTTTATTTTTTTCTGTATCAGAAATCTATCTGCTGTATAGAATACGTGGCAAGAAATTTTTAACATTTGATATTCCACTCATCTTCAAGGACTGATAAATAAATATTTAATGTGGTGCCAGAATTTTTTGATCTGTTGAGGACTATGAAAAAAACAAAGGAAGATTTTCCAAAGCATTCACTGTCACATCTTGTGACTGACTGTTAATACAGGAGATTAATTGAATATCTTACATATTCACTTGAAGAGCAGTCAGCTTCTATTTACTCGGCTACAATACATTTTTTCAGCTGTTATGCCACCTGTCCCACTGGCTGATTTCACACTGTCTGCATTTGTAAAAACATCAAAAATTTACAATGGTTCTGTCAGTGTAACTTCTGAACAGTGGCCAAATGCACAAGGGAAATGGAAACTTGTTTCCTTTATGTGTATTATATAAACACACACATACACATACATGCTTTGTATTTGAAAAATAAATCCAAATCTCATGTAAAAGAGTATCTACCAGCTCTTGCATTCCTCACAGATTCCTTTATTTGTGAATAAATGCAAAATTACCCCAGCATCTAACTGCCACATCACATGCTACAGATGCTTAGTTATTTTAATGAATATTAATGAATGGGTTTATTGGTTTTGAAGGCTTGCAGCTGAAATATCACTAGACTAGTCTTTTCGAGCCCATTATTTATAACAACAATGCAAACGTGATTGTTATTTATTTGAAATGCAAACAATATTACAATACTACCCAACATATTTTCAATTTTCAGCACTAAGTGAATGAATTATGAACTGGTTGGCATTCTATTTTTCTTTACACCTTTTACTTTTTATAGAATACAGTAAGCCTTAGCATATCCACTTGGGAGTTCCAGCAATAACTAAGGAATGTATGGGCAGGTAGAGTAGAGTAATCTATCCTGTGACCAACAGAAATGGTCCCGCTAGCACAGTTTCAAGACTTCAAGTGGTAACGGTAGAGAAGTGTACACTATGGCTGCACTTTTCTATGTGGCTATCCTGAAGTCTTTTATTTCCACACTTGTCAGTCTAATACCTTTCACAAGGACTTTTTACATCAATGTTAAAAAAATGAAAAATGTATTTGTCTACTAGAAAGAGGACATTTTAAATTCATAATGGACTTTTTAATCAAGAGGCTGATTTGCCTTTCAACAGTGTTACGCTAGTGCAAGTGAGAGGAGTAGCAGGCCACTTATATTTATTTTTATTTATGGTATGAGGTCAGACTGTTGCACAAGTTAGCAAGACACATCTTATGTTTGTATGGAAGGCAAAATAAATGCACAAGCCTTCTACTTACATATATAATATTTTCCTGTATCCTCTTGTCCTCCCAGCTCATAAAGTGTAAGCCTTAACCTTCTCCCTGACAGATTTTAATTTTAAAACCTTTAGCTTCACACCAAGGCTATCAGTCAGCCTTCAAATTCTGCAGCTCCTCATAAACCATATGAAGTGCTGTTTCCTCATTTCTTATGTCAACAGACATCTTCTCTTGAATTGCAAGCCTTGAACCTAGCGTGAGATCAACTGTTATTTTGCCTGTTGTGCCCACTGTTTCTGAGTCATTTAACTAGGCGTTACCCAGCTATTGACATGAGTATGATGGTAACTTCCATACAGTAAGCTCCAGCAGCCAGCTTTATTCTGCCAAGATATAAACAATTATCTTAAATGTTATGATGATTCCACATTGAAACAATTTCTATCGCACAAGTATGGATCATCAATATCAGTCATCTCCAAAATAACATCCTGCCATCTAATATATAATCCATTGTTGTTTACAGGGTTGTTTGTAGCTGTGTTGGCCCAGTATATTAGAGAGACAAAACGGGTGAGGTGAGGTAATATCTTTTATTGGACCAACTTCTGTTGATGAAAGAGAAAAGCTTTCAAGCTACACAGAGCTCTTCTTCAGGCCAGACTTGCCTAGCTTGAAAGCTTGTCTCTTTCACCAACAAAGTTGGTTCAATAAAAGATGCACCTTGTCTATCTAGGATATAAACTATATACTTTATGTTTGGCAGTGCTAATATAGTGTAACATTTAATACTTTTCAAAAACCTCCAAGTATAAATGATTTCAGATTTCATTTAAGACTGTCCAGCCAAAATGTGATATTGATCTTCTTATTTATATATGATGATTTTTGTAAAGTTCTATGTTTACAAAAGTACAAAAGACAAATTATTTTTACTAGCTCAATCAAAACCCCACTGAACTGAACAGGAGTCTTTCCACTGACTTTAATGGGCATTGGATTGGTATCTATTAAAACAGCATGTATAATATATATATTTTTAAATGTGGCCTGATCCTACTTCTGCTTCTAGTTAAAGGACCAGGAGTTTTGCCTATTATTTCAATAGGATCAGGACCACAATGTGTACTACAAAACAGGAAAAGATGAACTATTCAAAATATACATTTATAAAGGAAGATGTTAATGTTTCTTCCTGTTGAACTCAGTCCACTGATCTAATTTCAATACTCCACTCAAAGTTATATAAAAAAGTGAGGCAGGTTGCTTACTGTCTCAGGGACTGATTGTTGTTGTATTAGTATAGTTCAACTGAGGGTTGCAGGAGCTTCATTTTTAAGGGAGCAGGAAAGGAAATTGCTACCAGAGTGCCAGGATGAGATGAGCAAATAAATTGTTTTCCATGTTATTCAGACATATATATTTGCTAATGCCTGCAGTTCAGCTGATGTTTCTGATGTTTATTTTCCATCTGCTTCCTGCCATTCAGCGGTGGTTCTATTGCACTCCAAAAATCTTTGGTTCTATTAAGCACAGTGGAAGTAGCACTGTAAACCTTTTGTGATATCTCTCTGCTGATGTAGTTGAACAGACAGCAGAAAATGAACAGCCTTGGGAATTGAGGGACACATATTGGGAATCCCAATCCAAGTGAAGTAAATTCAATTTGGAAGGAGGCAGGGTTATCTTCAAATGGGGCAGGGTGAAGGCAACAGTGCATGCATATGATCCTTTATTAATAGTCTACAGCAAACTTCATATCTTCGTGTTGGTCTAAATCTAAAATATTTCTTATTTTTCATTTGAAAGTCTTCAACTGCCTCCAATTAGTGTATGTCTGAACTGCAATCCCTGCTTGAGCTGCCTTACCTGATCTATGTTTAAGCTTTCTAGCTCAGGTCTTAGAACAATGAAACTACAGCAATGCACACCTCAGCATGAGCTGTACAAGCCTGCCTGGGACCCCGGGGTAATTACTTGTGGGACTAGCTTTTGCTGCTGTGGCTTCACTGTTCCAGAATCTAAGATAGCTAGATTAAAGCTTGCTCAGGTATGTTGTCTTGAGCAGTGATCACACCCAATGATTGCAGACAAGTCAATAGTGCAGAATTCTGTGGTTTACTCCTCTTGTCTGATGTGGTTTTTCATGTTGTTCACTGTGGATTTTATATTGGTCTTTTGCTTGTATGTAAAACAGCAAACAATAAAAGGGAAAGAAAAATTACTGGCATAAAAAACAATATGCTGCAAAGAGCAAATCTGTTACTCTCTGATTTACATTCCAAAAGTGAGTTTTATTTCTGTTCCATTTCAAATGTGTCTCAGTGTGTGACTTTTTCTTTTTTATGCCTCTGACTCTATTTATGGAAGAGAAAAGCATTGCTTGCATCAGTCAAACATCCTGCATGACAAGAATAAACAAAACTTTGATGAACCAGACAGTCATGTATGGAAATACTATTTTGGCTTTACTCTTGAAGGTCAAATGCAATAATACTATGCTAATAATAGTTAATAAAAATCTTTAGTAAAGGAATGAGAAGGAAGACATTCATTATCGTCTTCTGACGTGATCAATAGGCAGAATTATCATATGGACTAAGAGATTAGAGACCTAAATCAACTATCAAAAGATGATGGTCCAGTAACTTTATAGTTTTTTTCAGAATGAGGGGGGACAATTATTCCACCATATAATTTAATCAGAAATGAGAATTATGAACTTGAACCTATAGTGGCACTGCTTTACTTTTCCTTGTAACTGTATCAAATAATTAGAAAGTCTTTATTCTGAACATAGGCTCACACACAAACTTTGAAGTAAAAACCCCCTTGCATTTTGTGGAGAGAAGATCCAATACAAGTCCTCATACCTGAACCCATCTGCAACATTTTACATCCTAGATCAAATCTGATAATTGAAGGTGCCTACTTTCCTGTTTTGAATTCACCAAAATTCTCATGAAAATACCTAATCTTATATGGTTTCCAACATACAGGGCCCAAATATCATGAAAACAACTGGTAAAATGACACCACTGACAAATCTCAAACATGAACTCAAATTCTAGCTCTGTTTCAGCCCCAAACCACAAACCCTTGCTTAATTGAAAAGCTAATTTAGATCAGTGGTACCAGATGACAGAACAAGTAATAATGGTCTCAAGTTGCAATGGGGGAGGTTTAGGTTGGATATTAGGAAAAACTTTTTCACTAGGAGGGTGGTGAAGCACTGGAAGGGGTTACCTAGGGAGGTGGTGGAATCTCCTTCCTTAGAGGTTTTTAAGGTCAGGCTTGACAAAGCCCTGGTTGGGATGATTTATTTGGGGATTGGTCCTGCTTTGAGCAGGGGATTGGACTAGATGACCTCCTGAGGTCCCTTCCAACCCTGATATTCTATGATTCTATGAAAATATAACCCCCTATTTGAGACCAGTATCTCTGAACTAGATATTGCAAAAGTCTACTATTCATGTACACATGTTCTATTTCTTGTTTTCTCATTTTCCCAATTGGCTTTTTTAAGAGTACAGTCAATGTGAGAAGAAGTTGGCTCAAAACACCCTTAAGCTGTAAGGGGCTGGGGAGGAGGGAAGGATATCTTCATATGGGCACCCAAGAGCTAACATTCAGGGGCATTTCTTTTCATAAAAACATCATTGTGATGAGTTGGATCACAGAAACCCCTTTCAGACTGCCACCTGATGTGCCTAGACTACCTCTGAGCCTGTTTTCCCTGCCAGCTTGGGACTTCAGTGCCTTACCTTGTTTCAGCCAGACACGCTTGCCTGCTGCAAACACAGATCCAAGTCTGAACCACATCCCCCACAAGCTGCAGGGTTATCTGAAAACAGCTTAAGAAGAGCTCCTGTCTCCTGCACTCAGATACCCAATTCCCAGTGTCCAAACCCGAAATAAATCCATTTTACCCTGTATAAAGCTTATACAGGGTAAATTCAAACTGTTTGCCCTCTATAACACTGATAGAGAGATATGCACAGCTGTTCCCCCCTACCTCCCCCCCCCACACAGGTATTAATACTTACTCTGTGTTAATTAATAAGTAAAAAGTGATTTTATTAAATACAAACAGTAGGATTTAAGTGGTTCCAAGTAATAACAGACAGAACAAAGTAAATTACCTAGCAAAATAAAATAAAACACGCCAGTCTAAGCCTAATACAGTAAAAACTACATGCAGGTAAATCTCAGCCTCAGAGATGTTCCAACAAGCCTCTTTTACAGACTAGACTTCCTCCTAGTGTGGGCCCAATCCTTTCCCCTGGTACAGTCATTGTTCCAGCTCAGGTGGTAGCTAGGGGATTTCTCATGACTACAGCCCGTTTTGTTCTGTTCCATCCCCTTATATATCTTTTGCACAAGGTGGGAATCCTTTGTCCCTCTCTGGGTTCCCACCCCTCTTAAGTGGAAATGCACCGGGTTAAAGATGGATTCCAGTTTAGGTAACATGATCATATGTCACTGTAAGACTTCATTACCCAATTGCCAGCACGCATGTATAAAGGAAGACTTACAAGTAAACAGAGCCATCTACAACCAATTGTCCTGGTTAATGGGAGCCATCAAGATTCCAAGCCACCATTAATTTCCCACAGTTTACATAATTATAATAGGACCTCAGAGTTATATTTCAGATTTCTAGTTTCAGATACAAGAATGATACATTTATACAAATAGGATGAACACACTCAGTAGATTTTAAGCTTTGTAATAATACCTTACAAGAGACCTTTTGCATGAAACATATTCCGGTTACATTATATTCACACTCACTAGCATATTTTTATAACATCATCATACGGAATGCACCATCACAATCATAACTTAGCAGCAGCAGAAGCATTAGCCTGTATATATGGTTACTCACTAACTATGGACAACTGAAGGTGCTCCAGGAGTGTTTGATTTTACTCAGCCTATTTAGATTTTATAAATAGTTCCACAATACTGTTTGAAAACACTCAATCAATATCTGATTTAAAGTGCTTCTGGAATTTGTTTCTTGGCAACCGGTCCAATGAACAATCTGTTCCAAATTTGCCATTTAGTCACAGGGACACTTCGGGAGAGTCTCTTAACCTGTATATTTTCCAGTTTATGAAAGTGGGGGGAAACAATGCCTAGCCATCTGTATAAAGCTTTTGGGGATTCCTATTTCAGCATCTAGAGCATCAGGGGTGTCATTAAAAGAAAAGAACCCATCAGGGTTCCTCATAAGAGAAAGTTTTCTTTTCTTTTGTTTCCAAAATTTTCCTGTTTTCTTTTACAAATTAGAAATGATTCCACCCAAACAATAAAAAGGAAATTAGCTTCCAATAAAACATTTGCAAATAAAAAGGAGAAAAATACTCATTAGTAAATGGCTCATTAAAATGAACCAAATTCTGATGTCATTAGCACACCCATTTTATGCTACCAACTCCTTTCTCCTTACAATTGCTCCAGCAGAAGGGAGAAGGCTCCCCTGAGGGAGCTCTATCCTTTAACATTTATGAAGGGGTTAATGAATAACACTCCAGGCCCAATTTGGATCTGACTTACACCAGTGTAAATCAGGATTAACTTCACTGACTTCAGTGAAGTTAATCAGTGTGAGAACAGAATAAGAATGTAGATCTCTTAAAATCAGTTGGGAGAAGATGCGTCTTGCTTTTTTTTTTACAAATTGATTTTTATCAACAAGAAGAATGGCATAATTAAGCATCACATACAGTACAACTGCAGAATAATTCATTCTGAATAACATCTATTACCAATTTTGGCAATTTCATCAGAGGTTCAAGACATTTTTTCCCATTATTCAATGAGCTCCAAATGAGTGACTTCTTATAACTAATATCTCTGTTCACTCCTCCAGATTCAGCTGAATTATGATGCCAATGGCTTAGAAAACTTGACCATAACTTACAAGTCACTGACATTGCCAAAGACATTAAAGAGAAGAGTACTACTACTATTTAGCATAGGAACAAAATTATATGGGAGTACTGGGGAAAAACACCATATGATACAAACAGAATATGTTCAAGATCAAGAAGAATGTACCAAATACTTTGCACCGAAGTTCTATGTATGACATACAAGATATGTCTTTAAATCTATGAAACAACATGATATTTTCTCAGTAGATGACTATGTGAATAATTCCAGGATTCAACTTAACTTCAGTGATCTAACAGCTGATGAACTGAAACACAGAGTAAATTTCCTGCACATCCTCCAAAATCCAATGACAAATTCTAGGGACAGAAATGGTTGTCATAGACATCTTGCAAAAACAGAGAGACTTGGAAATGGCTCTTCTATATCTTCAAGAAAAAGAGAGAGGCCTGTCAAAACTAAAACCACCCCAATAGGACCCTGAAGGGTTTAAAAGCGCTTCTCAGAGAAAGATGTGTGGGAGCTCTCCTGCCAGAAGTCCAGGGAGACAGAGAAAGGGTCTGTATAGTTGGCGCTTCCCAGATACTGGGAATGGTAAGCCTTAGGGGAAAGCAAGCATCCATATAAGCTGTTTTTCATTGTTTTTAAGATATGTGGTTGTGTTATTCTGAAATATTCCCTCTATGCTGGAGTGGTGAGATGGTCAGGGATGCATCACACAGAGCTGGCTTTTTTGGCTCAGCCAGCAACCAGCAATTCCCCTCTCAAAAAGGGGCTCGTCAGCTGGCATGTTAGGGCAGCTTTATGGCCCCAAAACAGTTGGAGCAGTGGGGGGTGGGGATTAGGATCTGGCTGAGTTACTACAATGGTATGTCCATGTTTCTGCTACCCCTTTCCTTCCAAAAAATCAATCAATCAATCAATCAAATCTAGCTTAGGTTCACCTCTGTCACTATTTCAGTGTAGAAGAGAGAGATTTCCAGAAGTGTTGGTACTTGCTAGACATATGCCATTGGATTGTAGATACCTGGAGTTTGAAAGGTACGTGCGATGTTTCACTCCATATTTTTTATGAAAATATGCTTATGATATGAATATGACATAACTGAGATATACTTTATGCAAGAGGGGTCTTGTAAGATGTCATTGGAAATGTTATAATTTACTGAATGTGATTATCCAATTTGTATGTCTGTATCATTTCGGTATCTGAAGTTAGGAATATTGACAATGTATCTGTATTTCAACTATGCTACTTTGGGTGACGCCCACTGCTAAAACTTCAGGTGCAACAATTGAAAGCCAGACAGGGCTGATGACCCATCAGTGAGGACAATGGACTGTGAAAAGGCTTGGCCTTCATGTGGATGCTCCATACTTCCACTGACTCATGGACGCTGTGATACTACAGAGTCAGATGGTCTTGTCACCTCATACTAAACATTACCTGCGGGACTTCTTGAAACTTTCCACTTGAAAGGAAGCTTGGTCAAGTTCAGGAAACAAAAGTTTCCTGCCTTATGTAAATCCTATTTAAGAGTGGGGAGGAAGGCAAATGAGACTCCTCCTCTCCATGGCCTGAAGAAAGACTGCTAAAGCCACCTGAAGGGAAGGCCAGGGGGAGGCCAGATTGAGACAGGAATCCAGTCTGAAAAGGAATATAACTGTAACTCTGAACAACAGAAACTTTTCAACAGATATTTCTATACAGTGCAAGACAGTAGTATTTTGGGTTTGTCTCCCAAAAAGGGTGGGAACATGCTGGGGGAGCCCTCTCACAGAGAGCTAACTTCAGTCTGAGTCTTCAGCGGGGTGTGGCACTACCTTGTGTGTGTGTGCTGCAAGAGGCCGGAGAGCCTAATTCAGCAAAGAGAACCCAGGCTGATTGAGTAGGGGAGGCTCAGTTAACCCCAAGCACATCAGGTGGCATCCCAAAATGGGAGTCCAACCCATCATAGCGTGTCTAGGGTTAAAAACTGAATTTCTTTATACTTTTCTGGGTAACTTTTAATTCACTGGAAAAATATGAAGAATAGTAGTCGTATCAAACCCACCGAAAAAACGCTCACACACTGCAATCCTGCTCCTTCCGTTTCCAGCCGAGTCTAAATCATTACAGTATGAAAACCCTCCAAATTGCAAAATTATTATGCTCAAAATCAAATGAAGATATAAATACAGTTGGGTTTGACATATTTTGTATAAAGCAGCCAAAGAAAGACTACTGCATGACAAAAAGTAGGATTTATGGCAAATATCAGAGTATTATTAAGAACTCAATGACCTTATTTTAAGGTATTTGAGAAAAAATAGAAGTATTAAGCAAATGTATTAAAAGGGAAATGGGAAAAAGGGAGAAGAGAGATGAATACAGAGGGCATTAGCTGTAATATATACCATTAAAAAGAGGTACACTCTGAAAAAGCATATTGAAGCTATCAGGATCATATTAGATGGTGAAAGAAAGGGAAAAAAAAGATTAATTTACTACTGTTTAAATGTGGCCAAATGAATCTTAATTGTGTTCTTTTGTCATCTGATACAGTCCATATGGCTTCAGTGATACATCCATTAGGTCTCAGGGTTTTTGTTCAATTCCTAAGCCTGGCGGTATTACTTTTCTCAGTGATGAAAAAAGGGACTTCCTCTAGAGATGGTGCAGCATGTTACTGTGATTTGAAACTGGCTGTGAATTTGCAGTTCCAATTATGATTTGTTGGCTCCCACAGACAGCAGGACAGAGACTGTAGAAGTGAAACTGAGGCTTGGTCCAACCATAGAGCCTTTGCCAGTATATCTATGTCAACTAGTAGAATGGAAAAAATCACTTCCTAGCTGACATAACTCTGTCAGCAAAACCCCAGGAACAGATACTACTACATCAACAGAAGAGTGGTTCTGTTGGCACAGCTACTGTCATTCAGGGAGACAGTGTAGCTATATTAGCAGAAAAACGTCTTCTGCTGGTTTACATAGAGCCTATAGTAAGGGACATTGCCAGCATAGCTAGGCCAGCATAGGTTCTGTAGTGTAGACAAGCCCTGAGACTGCCTGCCTTAAAGACACAAACAGTCTGTAGGTGCCAGACCAAGAGACCAATGGATGAGCCGGGCAACCAAATACAGGGCCTGGATAAAGCTGCACAAGGTTGGAACAACCCCAATATGTAAGTTGAGTTCCACCAGGGGTAGTGTTTGTGGGAGAGAGCTGGCTGCAAAATGTCAGGTTACAGCAGCTGGAGGTGCAGTAGCCCAGCAACAGCACCCTGCATCAGAAGGGGAGACACTATTTTTTCTCTCTGAGCCACGAGGTTTGAGACCAACCTGGAGGCCCCAGCTCCACAGAGAGACTGAGCCACAAGACTCCGCTGGGCCTGCAATATTCGGTAGTTTTATCTAGTTAGTAGGCATTTAGTGTTTTATTATTGCGGTGTGACTAAACGATTACTCATTTATTTGATATCCTTGATTCCATTGTCTGCTCCCTTTCCCTTCTTTTAATTTACCTGTCTTTTCCAGGAATAAAACATTGTTTATATCTTTATCTGTTGATTTCCAGTACTTATAAATTGCTTGTTGTCTACCAGTTTATGCACCAGGACAAGGACCAAGTCCTTGTCCACACTAGTGGCAGCATGTAAGATATGGATAGCCTGCTTTTCACTGCGGCATGTAGCTATCTCCACATTGCAATATGTAGTTACATGCGGCAGTGAAAGACTCAGGCAGGGGGAAGGCAGCTGGGGAAGGTCTGTCAGAGCTTTTCCTCACTGCCTCCCTCCTACCAGAGCCTTTTTCCCATTGCTAGAGTCTTATCCTGCTGTGGGGAAAGGCTCCAGCAGCACTGGCACCAACTTTGTGGGTACTCCAGGGCTGGATCACCCACAGAAAAAAAAATGGTGGGTACTCTGCACCCATCTGCTGATCAGCTGTTCGGCAGTGGGCAGGGCACTTGGGGGAGAGGGCAGAGCAGGGGCGGGAAGAGGCAGAGCAAGTTTGGGGCCTTGGGGAAAGGGGCAGAGCGGGGGTGAAGCACCCACCCGGAAAGAAGAAAATCAGTGCCTGTGTCCAGCAGCATAGAGGCAGCAGTACCATACACTGCTGAAAATAGCAGTGTAGTTGCGGAAAGTTCTGCTTGGGTGTTGTCATAAATATAAAGGGAAGGGTAACCACCTTTCTGTATACAGTACTATAAAAGCCCTCCTGGCAAGAGGCACAAAATCCTTTTACCTGTAAAGGGGTTAAGAAGCTCAGGTAACCTAGCTGACACCTGACCAAAAGGACCAATAAGGGGATAAAATAATTTCAAATCTGGAGAGGGGGAAAAGGCTTTGTTTTGTCTGGTCTTTGTCTATCCATTCTATGTGCTTGATCAAGAAGGCAAGCAATCCAACTCAGTTAGAATTAATAAGTAATAATAAGGGAATGTGTTACCTTGCTTTTATTTTGGCTTGTGATTTTCCTTGTCTAGAGGGAGGTTTATCCCTGGATTTGTAACTTTAAGGTTTTGCCTAGAAGGGAGATCCTCTATGTTCTAGAGTCGTTTGTTATTCTGTAAAGTACTTACCATCCCGATTTTACAGAAGTAATTCTTTTACCTTTTCCTTAATTAAAATTCTTCTTTTAAGAACCTGATTGATTTTTCATCGTTTTAAGATCCAAGGGTTTGGGTCTGGGTCTGTGTTCACCGGTACCAATTTGTGAGGATATTATTCTCAAGCCTCCCCAGGAAAGGGGGTGTAGGGGCTTGGGGGATTATTCTCAAGCCTGCCCAGGAAAAGGTGTAGAGGCTTGGGGGGATATTTGGGGAAGGTAGGGTTCCAAGTGGCCCTCCCTAAATGTTTGTTTAAATCACTTGGTGGTCGCAGCATTACTTAATCCAAGGAATAGGGGAGTTTTTAACCTAAGCTGGTAGAAATAAGTTTAGGGCATCTTCATGCAAGTCCCCACGTCTGTACCCTAAAGTTCAGAGTGGGGAGGGAACCTTGACAGGTATGTAGTAGAGAGCCATGTAGGGTATGTACCCTAATGTTCTGGCTTGTCTTTACTCAGTGGCTCACTGTCAACACTGCTACCTGCCTGTGCTAGGGTTGTGGGCAGGGTACGTACTCTACACACTGCCATAAATACAAAAATACCCTAAGAAGCTAGGGTTCATTGGTCCTAAAGTGGGTTGCCAAGCCCCTGGCAAGGGAGGAATTAGGGTGTCTACCAACTTTGGGAACTAGGGGTGCCCCTGGAGGTGATATATGTTTTTCTGTTGAAGTAAGTCACCTATGGTCTGTTTGGTGGAGTGGTATCTACCACTGACCCTACTAATATGACCCCATTTCCATAGTGTCTGTGCATATATCTTTTACAACAGGTGACATGTATTTATTTATTCACCAGAGCTCACAGGTTCAGATTTTGCTGAAGGCAGTTTTACTATATATTCTAAATGAAAACTGCCTTTTTAATCTAGCAACGGCAGTGTTTGCATGACAGAGCGAGGAGAACTAAGACAGAAAGCTGAGCCTCCTGAAGTGAATCTAAAAAGAAATTCCTAGATGTTCACAAGATGCTGTACAAGTCTCAGCATGTTCGGAATAAAATATACTTTTAAATTATGAAAAAAATACTGGAAAACACTCTACTTGCCTTACAGTGATTGTGTACAAAAGATAATGGTAAGAGATAAATTGGATGAAGTTTGAGGCAGAGGGAAGTGGGAGACAGAAGGAGTCCCAGCAGATAAAAAAGGGAAAAGTAAACATGAGAAAAGCACTAAACTAGCTGAATGATGAATTTGTTTAGAAACAAAAGAGCAACATTATGTTTTCTATGTAAATGAGAGATAGCTTACAAAGGACAATGGCAGATTTGGCAACAGCAGCATCAATTTTGCCTTCCTATTTGGAGAAAGCATAGGCTCCTGGGGAAGCTATAAAAGATAAGGATATATTTGGATCTGTGGCACCTTACCCCAGGTGGTCACTAAGAAAGGTCCCTAGGCTTACTCCCTAAATGCTATTGCAAGGTAAGTTCCCCCTCTCACCACTACACATGCTATTCCATAGTGATACAATAGAAATCTAATAAAGTTACTCACACTGACCTTTCTAACATGTAGATTGGACTATTAAGTAAAACTATAGTTATTACTAATGCAAAAATCATTAGAAAGAAAAGTCACATGGGCTAATGTGCGTCCATTATCCACCTATCAAACTACTGTTACGCTGAAAGATGCTAATGACTGCCATCAGATGAATATGACTCAAAGACAATTACAGACATGGTTAAAATCAATAGATGTGCCAAGCACACTTTCAGACTCAATAGAAGGAGCATTTAATTCCCTTTTTGTAACAGAAACAGCTGCAAACAATGGAGGGACTGCCCAAGGTACATGACAGTCAGAGCTAAGCTGTGTGACCTAAGAGGTTTCCCTCATGGCGAATGCAGGGCCTAGGATATTGGTTTTGCAGCCTGTGTGTAATAAAGGGAGAAAGCCATCAGAAAGCCTGGAGCACCAGTTGTGAGCATGACACTAAAGTTGAAGCAGCAAGATAGAATGACATAGGCACAGGACTCACTGGAGTGGCAGACTGGAGCATTTCTGACCAAGGAGACCGCTAGCCGCTGTTTGTTTCCACTGTGTTCAAACAAACAGGACTTTGTTTCCTTTTTTTGTAAGTAAATAAGCTTACACCAAAGAATATACCTGACTTGAATCATCAGCTTCTCATCCTAATGGAAACAATCCTCAAGGTCCCAAATATTGGCTACTGCTCAGGCTAAAGAGGCAACAATATAATACTTAGAGCTATATTTGCAGATTCATTCTTACACAGATTACTGACACAATATAGTATATTGTAACAGCTTTATTGGAGCTATTACATTCAATTGTGTCTGTGTCTGAGGCAGTTTGCTTTAATTGACAGCACAATAGACCATAACACTTTCTTTTGTGTAAATTTTTATAGACTAGAAGGTTATAGAGGAATCACTAATGGAACTTTAACTATAGCAATATAAGGGAGTTAAAAGGATGCATCAGTTCAACTGTAATGCATTCAATCCATGATGTTTTATTTGATAAACATAAAAACAGATGCTAAAATTAAATCTGATTGAAGAAACAGAGTATAATTAAGATGCACCTTCCTCATGGCAGTTAATGCTACACTTCAAATCAAATGACTATGCAGATGCTAGTGAAGCACCTTGTTAAGATCAATTTGCTTCCTGGATGCCTTTCTGGCTTTAGTCATACCCAAGTTAATGGCCTCAATATAGGGTAATTGGGTGAAATTTAATGACCTGTGATATGCAGGAGGTCAGACTAGATGATTTAACGATTCCTTCTGGCATTAAACTCCTTCTCTGAATCCTTCTGTGCATTATTCTTTATAAAGTTTTCTTCTGCAGATGCTCCACTATAGCTTTACACCTTTCTCTATTTGCTTTCACAGGCCTTTTAGAAGTGCTTATTATTGGTAATGTGCTCACTTTTTATTCACTATTCTAATATTGCTAAATGCTCTGACTGGCCATATATATGAGCACATGATAAATATGCAAAAAGTAAGTAAGAACCCTAGGAAAAAGGGTAGGGAACAAATATACCGTATTTTCCGGCGTATAAGACGACTGGGCATATAAGACGACCCCCAACTTTTCCAGTTAAAATATAGAGTTTGGGATATACTCGCCGTATAAGACTACCCCTCTTCCAACGCACACCAAAAAAAAATTAAAAAAACATCAGATTTGATTTCAATATGGTAATTTTAATTCAAATGCTTATGACATGCAGGTACTTAGCAGGAAAACTGTCACTTATAAACATAAGGCTGTTTGACATGTAAACATAAAACAGTGCAAGTGGATTAAACTTTTCCTAATTCACCCTAAAGCTGAAAGGAAGGATAAGACAATAAACCCATGGGAGCTGCCATGCTGTTTGTTTTCTAAACTGTCAACCAAACTGGAACTGATGATGATAGGAGGAAGATAACAAACAAGAGAGAGAGAGAGCAAGTGCCGGGCAAGTCCCTGGCGAGTTAGCAACGCCCATCATAACTGCAAGCTACGGTATTTTTACAGGTTTTGCTGGCGTGACAGTTTCCCTTTAAAAGCCTTCAAAATCCTCCTGTTCGTCATCTGATATCATAAGTACATCAATGACACCTTGTGATACATTTGTAAGGCAGTCATCGTATGGATCGAATTCCGTATCAGATGGTGTGGTCTCAGCTTCAGCTTCCTCTTCATCTTGCCACAAGTAGTCGTCCTCCATACCATCTAATGAATTTGATATGCCACACTTCTTGAAAGACTTGATTACTGTTTCTGCATCAATATCATTCCAGGCTTTTATGACAAACTTGCACAAAACATCCAACTGTGGAGCACGCATGTTTCCTCCTTTTGTGAATGACTTTTCGCCGCTAACCATCCATTCATTCCACTGTTCTTGAATGCGATCTTTAAATGGCTTGTTTAGGCACACATCCAGTGGCTGTACCAACGATGTCAATCCTGCAGGAATAACTGCCGCATCTGTGTTTTAGTCTTGCAAGCATTTGCTTGGTGCTGGGAGTTAAATGAGCCCTGAACATATCCCACACCAGTAGACTACATTTTTTAATAAGTCCACCTGGTCGCCTGCTCCATACATTATCAAGCCATAGCTTTACCCCTTCTTCATCCATCCAGCCTTTTTCATTCACATGTACAAAACAACCAACAGGGAACTTGAATTTCGGCATTGTTTTTCTTCTAAAAATAATCATTGGTCTCAGTTTGGCGCCATCAGCTGTGCATCCTAGTACCACTGTAAAACTGGACTTCTCATGTCCTGTTTTAATTAAAATTGTTTTTTCACCTTTTTGATGGACAGTTTTATTTCCAACCATATCAAAATTCATTGGAGTTTCATCCATATTTCCAATACTACTTAACGCATAGCCATGTTTAGTGCGCTGTTGTATTACGTATCGATGGAAACTATTTACTTTGCTATCAAGATCTGCAGGTAATTTTGGGGCAATTTTCATCTTTTGCCTCAGTATCATATTATGCCTTCCCATGAATCTAGTACATCAGGATACAGTGGCCTTAAATCTGTTGCTGTGATCTGGGTTAGATTTGGCCCACTGAAGTGCAAACAAATGTATTTTATTTCGTGTCACTACATAACCGTTTTGGCGATGCTCATTCACCATGTCTGCTACATGTTTTTCGAGTTCTGGCCAATGTGGAGTGCCTCTTCTTAATGCACACTTACCCCTTGGCATACTCTTTAATGCTTTTTCATTTGCTTTCCAGTCCCGAACCATCTTTTCTGTTACTCCATATTGTCTTGCAGCAGCGCAGTTATTATGTTCCATGGCAAAGTTTACAACTTTAAGTTTGAAACTGGCTTCATATTTCTTTCTTCTTGCTGGTGGAGCCATGATGGGGTTTTGACTGTTGGACATTTGTATACTGTACTGTATGTACTGGTGCTATACTGTATGAACAGGTACAGATACTGGTGCTGTACTGTATGTGGTACCCAGTATACAACAACCAGCCAATCACGGCAAGCGATGTACCTTACCGGCGATTGGCTGGTTGTTGTATACAAAGCCTGCTTGGATTGGTCAGCTCTCCCTGCCTGCCCAGCCCTCCCTGTCTCCAAGACTATCAGAGCGGTAGCGCAAACACGCCTCTTTCACCCGTCTGGCCCGCCCTTGTATCCTATTACCTCCTTCTCTGCCTCTCAGATCTCGCACATGCGCGCCTGCGGCGCTTCACTGCAGTCCTCAGGAGCGAGATCTGAGAGGCAGAGAAGGAGGTACGGTAATAGGATACAAGGGCGGGCCAGACGGGTGAAAGAGGCGTGTTTTTCTGGGCACAGCGCCGCTCTATCTCTTTTTTCCATACCCCGGGCGTCCCGGACGCCTGCAGCTTGCTCCGCCCTTCACTTACACCTTCCCGGTGAGGCGCCCCCTCACCTCGTCATCGGGCGGGGATGCGGCCGCGGCCGTTTTTGAGCTCCCCCCACCATATGCGGCGACCGCAGATTCTCCAGTCCGGCTCGGAAGTTTCAGCACCCGCCCTATAAGATGACACCCGGCGTATAAGACGACCCCCGACTTTTGAGAAGATTTTCCTGGGTTAAAAAGTAGTCTTATACGCCAGAAAATACAGTACATAAAATATGGATTTGACTCTGTAACCTTTACTCGTTGAGTAGCACTTACCCACATTTGTAGTCCCATTGATATCAGTGGAACTATTGGCACAAGTAACTTCTGCTCAACAAAAGTATTATAGAATCAGACACTTCCTTTTGATGTCCGTTTGGAAGTAAACTTTCAATTAGATAAATACATGTATACATACATTTAGTTTCTCCTTTCAGTTCTCATCCTTGTGACTTTTTTCTTTAAACTCTTGTTTTGTCCTCTCCTTTCTTTCTCAGTATCTATGTTTTGATTTAGGCTATTTTTTAATGTAACCAGAGAGGGTCGGGGCGAGGGGGGAGAAATAGTGGAAAATCACAAATTATAACTTATGTTGTCAGGAAATGATTTAGGAATTTTTAAACGTAGGGTTAATTTTCTCATACAGAGTTTTCCTCAAACTACCTGATAGCTTTGCAAAGTATTCCAAGTTCAGAGACGTTATATCTACACAATGGATTATTGGACCACATCTCTTGTTTCTTAGTATTAACATAAGCACAACTGATTGTCCTTGAACTAAATTCATAGTGAAAGAGACAAAAGATTATAGCTGGTTTAGCCTTCACTACCAGTGAATCCATTGGAAAAAAATTAGCATTTGGAGGCACAAAAGAATAAAAGTCAAACCAGAATATATTACAGTGACAGAGACCTTGAGAAAACATCTTCTAACATAAAAATGAAATATTTAATTATAGTTGTGATATTTGAGGATATTTGTAGACCTTGAAAACTGGTATGAGCAGGTCTACTGTAGAGTGCATCCAGGTATTGTTCATATTTTCAAAATAGTACTTTAGCCTCAGAAAGTGATAAATAAAATGATGAATAATATAGATTTACATGTGATCCTCTATTCAGTACCAGGCTATAATTAAGCCTTATATTCTGCTCCTGTTAACCAACAGGGGCCACTAAAATAGGAATAATTTCTATTTGGCTATTCAATATCACCATGAATCACCATTTTGCATTGTAATGTATGACCTATCCTGCTGAATGAATTTTGTTAACTTTTTCCTGTTATTATTACATTAAAAATTATAGTGTGAGTATTTTCTATGTAATAATTGCAAAACACTAGATCTGGATGATGATCACGTTTTAATGGTTTACCATGGAGTTCTGTTCCAATTTACACCTAGCTTCAGTTGGGTTGCATTGATGTAAATGTACTGATTTGGTTTTTTGTTTGTTTTTCAAAAATGCATTTATTTTTTAACAATAGTAAAAACTCTGTTTTATAGCATGATACTGCAATTGCCATTGTGCCTTGCTCTTTTTTTTTTTTTTTTACAATTAAATTTCCTTGGACCTTATCAAGCCATCGGTTTTTAAGTTTGAAGCCAATGGGGAGTTCTTTTTAGAAAGCAGTGGTGTATGACAGCCCATTGTCAATAGTAAAAATCTTATACCAGACAAGAGGATTAGTATCACAGTCTCACAATCAAACACTACATATCGAAGGGAAGAATTAACCTTTAAAGTATTACACACTAACATATTATTTTTTGACTGGAAAAGAGTTGAACATGGCTCAGCAAAGCAAATACCTTTGATCACAAGCTGTTCTATCCTGCTGTGGGCATCTTGCAGGAGTTCAGAAGTAGGTCAGTTAGATATAATGTAAGTGCCCATATTTCAAAGAGTATTATATGTGGAAATATTCCCCTAATATGTAGTCAGCCTAGGAATTGCATCATATCCTTGGATAATACTGATCAGCTGACTCTATGATATTGTTCCTAGAGAGTGCTCCCAAGAACAGAGTTAAAATGTGGCAGGCACTACTAGCTTAGAATGGCCATAATGGATAGTATATTTGCATCCCTCGTAAAACCCATCTTGAATTCCACTTACAGGAATGCTTTGGTACTATACAAAACTTTCTCCTGTAAGTCAGCTGCATGCTATAATAGCTTTCCTTTCAATTAACCATTAGTATAATTATTCACCTTATATTTGCACTTTAAACATGCACATGCATTTTCTGCCAAGGCCAGCTTGACACACAGACACACACTCTTGTTTAGGAGTGACAAAGGATAGCCCATTAGACTTTCAAGAGAGAGATGACCAAGTTTAAACTAAAATACTTGAAAATACCTTGGTCTAGGATCTCAGTCCTGATGTGTCACTGTTCACCACTTTAACAGGACAAAGGAGCTGTACAACATCCTATGAACTACCCCTCTGTATGGCATCCTTACATCATCCTGCCCCCACCCCAGCTCCTTACCATGGCTGTGTGTGAAAGAGGTGTTGCTATCAGCCATAACCTAGAGCAGCCCCAAGGCTGCTCAGTTGTTCTGAGGGCTGAACTGGCCTCTAGCCAGCCCAAGATTGGTTGGGAGCAGAAATGTCTTTAGTCAGTCAGCTGTGCCACAGCTGAATATGCTGATGACTTCTGAAATGTGAAAATTAAAGTGAATGTAATCCTGGAATAAATGAAATAAATAGAGTACAAATGAAACAGATAAGCCCCAATTCAGAAAAGCATTTAACTCATGCCTAAATGCTTTGCTGAATAAGGTTCTTAATACATACTGATAAAGTTTCAGCCAATTCCATTCAACCACAACACATTCAAGAGTAAATTTACAGCTAAGGATATAAATATTATATCTAGTTATTAACGGTTGCCATGTTTTTAACTTCCTGCTATTGTGCCTTGCTGAAGACACACTATATCCTAAGATCAAATTAAATAAATTGCCATGAGATACCAGTGGTTTTAGAAATAAATGTAGCACACCACAAATGAAAAACAATCTGCCCCCACCCCAAACAAAAATGTCAACATAAAACTCAGTGATTTATAAATAATATACTCTGTTTCAGAATAAACCACGGGCTATTTTAAACTTTTCCAGACAATTCAATAACCTGCAGACCATCCGCAAATCAAATAACCTACAAACTGGAAAAGGATGTCTTATTACTAATCCTAGATATTCCTACAATCAGAGAAATAGATGGAGCCATATAGCAGACTTGCTACCTCCCCTCTAAAAAACAAAAAAATGTCAAAGGAAACCAAAACCAGACTAAAACAAATTCTGAAAGACAGTTTGATCTATATGTATTAAGAAGATAGTCACGAGGTAAAAAGTATCGTTAAGGCTGTGGGTTTGTCATGGAGGTCACGGAAATCATAAATTCCGTGAATTTCCGTGACCTGTGTGACTTCTGCAACGGCTGGTGCGCCTGGCTCAGGGGCAGCTCAGGAAGTCCCTGTGCCAGGCGCACCAGCCGCTGCTGTGGCAGTCTCAGCCACTGCATCCCAGCAGCAGAATTTGGGTATGGGAGGGGGTAAGGGGTTGGGGCACGGGTCAGGGTGAGGTGGGCTCTGGGTGACACTTACCTGGGGGCTCCCTGGAAGCGGCAACATCCCCCTTGCTCAAGTTCTAGGCAGAGGCGTGGCCAGGCAGCTGTGTGTAAATGGTGTAATGGCTTCGCAGCTCCCATTGGCCAGGGAGCTGCGGGGGGTGGTGCCTCACAATCCAACTTCCAGCCTCTGTACCCAACCATCTCTTATCTCAATTGGGCTTGACATGCTCAATTGTGCATTTTTTATTCTAGTTCTTCCAGTTCCTTTTACAGGATAGTTAGATGCTTATGTGGCATAAGTCTTTTAATGTCACTCCCTGCACCCACCCACTCCACTTCATCATGGCATATGCACAATGTGCCTCAGGTGGTATGTGACCAGGATTCATCACCACATTTGGTCCACTGGTTGGATCATTAGTTTCCCCGGCCCAGGTCATGTTCTGACGGGGAGTGTGATGTGACTGCTGTTCCATGCCCCGCCAGTTCCACTGACTTAGAATAAACTAAACTCCATGCTGGCTGGGCCTTTATTGCATAATAAATAAGGAAGGTGCTAGAGATAAAGGATTTGTGTCGGCAGAATAACATTCCTTCTCATGTTTGGGAGACAACCCTTTGTCTGTGATAGGAGACTCCTAGGAGCACACACTCTTCTCTGCTCTAGTGTCACATTGCTCGTGCTGTACTCAGTTTTCAAGGAGCCTGGTGTGCTGACTGTGTCCATGTTAGAGCACCAAAT
Source organism: Trachemys scripta elegans (assembly GCF_013100865.1). Taxonomy (NCBI): domain Eukaryota; kingdom Metazoa; phylum Chordata; order Testudines; family Emydidae; genus Trachemys; species Trachemys scripta. Next base: position 133,489,038 of record NC_048299.1, on the reverse strand, counting down.
TATTTTTTCCATTCTTCTTTTGGTGTTAAGAAGAAGTGTTATCTAAATCCTTGTGTGTGTATTTGAGCTATGACGGTGTTTCAAAGCTTATAAAAGGCTCTTTCCTGAAGCCCTTTTGTGAGCTAGCCATCTGAGCTACTTGTAACGGTGAGGGTTGCAGGATCTGGCACTAAATGCATAGTCATCAACTTTACCCGGCTCACTCACCTGTCCTGACAGTTTATCTTTGTAACAGGGATCCCTCTGGAGTTCCCATGGATCAACTATACTACAGCTCAGCACCAGACCCACAGAAAAGGAGAAAACTTTACTTTTGACTTGTCATATCTACAATAGTCACTATATAAAACTTACTTTCCAATGGCATTGCTGCTGCAAATATAGTTGTAATTGTCATGGTTTAATGTTTTTCTTATCAAATAAGAAAATGTCCCCCACCAACTTATTCTACTATTCCTAAGTAATCAGTTTGCCTTTGGATGTGCAACTGTGGGGATCGGAAAGACAATCATTATAATATTCACACATATTAAATATATTTAATTCTCTAAATTTTAGGTGCCTCCTGACTTTTTGAAACCCATAATATTAGAATGTGTTGGATATTTCTCTAGATACCGCATGGTTAGTTTGCCTAATAAGACAAAGTATTAATTTTGTGTTTAAAAATGTTTAAAGCACACCACTTCTCTTCTTGCTACCNCATTTTCCCAAAGGAGAGAGGTAAACAGTGGTGTCCTCCAAGGATTTGTACTGAGAACTGTGCTGTTCAACATATTCATAAATGATCTGGGAAAGGGGGTGAATAATGAGGAGGCAAAGTTTGTGAATGATACAAAATTATTCAAGATAGTTAAGTCCAAAGTTGACTGTGAAGAGTTACAAAGGGATTCAATGCTGATAAATGCAAAGTAATGCACATTGGAAAACATAATCCCAATTATACATATACAAGATTGATCTAAATTAGTTGTTACCACTCAAGAAAAACAACAAGGAGTCTGGTGGCACCTTAAAGACTAACAGATTTATTTGGGCATAAGCTTTCGTGAGTAAAAACCTCACTTCTTCGGATGCATCCGAAGAAGTGAGGTTTTTACTCACGAAAGCTTATGCCCAAATAAATCTGTTAGTCTTTAAGGTGCCACCAGACTCCTTGTTGTTTTTCTTGAGTGGTAACAACTAATTTAGATCATTCTTGTATATGTATAATTGGGATTATGTTTTCCAATGTGCATTACTTTGCATTTATCAGCATTGAATCCCTTTGTAACTCTTCACAGTCAACTTTGGACTTAACTATCTTGAATAATTTTGTATCATTCACAAACTTAGCCTCCTCATTATTCACCCCCTTTCCCAGATCATTTATGAATATGTTGAACAGCACAGTTCTCAGTACAAATCCTTGGAGGACACCACTGTTTACCTCTCTCCTTTGGGAAAATGGATCATTTATTCCTACTCTTTCTCTTCATGTCCAACTGTCCCTGCATGTGGAACTAGAAGCATTTCAAAGAATGCTACCAGGGAGATCCTGGCCTTTAATCTTTTACCTAACAGCCTAAATTTAGCCTCTGAGACCTGTCTCCTACTTTTCCCTATGTCATTGGTACCTACTGGTACCATGGTCATTGACTCCTCCCTAGCATTGTACCTAAGTCTATCTAGATGTCTCAAGAAGACTGCAACCTTCGCACCCATCAGGCAACTCACCATATGATTCTCCCAGTCATCACGAATGCAACTATCTATATTGCTAATAATTGAATCCCCCATTACTATTACATGGCTCTTCCTAACAAATGGAGTCCCCTCCCCATGAGGGAAATTCTCAGTGCTAGAGGATACCATGACATCATCTGGAAGGAAGGTCCCATCTATAGGATCATTTCCCTCCACTCCAGTTTGATGTTCTTGTTCCCTGAGACTTTGATGCGCCTCAACAGCATGGCCTTTGATGCTCGTCAACAGACTACACTAGTGTACTCTGGTGTGATATGTTCGATCACAGATACCTCCTTGGGACTGTTACCTGATGTGCTGAGACTATGTCTGAGCCCATTTTCTCTGCCAGTTTGGGTCTCCAGAACCCTGCCTTGTTGAGCCAGATACGCTAATCTGCTGCAACACAGACTCAGGGTCTGAATCATGCCCCCAAAGCTGCAGACTTAACTGAAAACCACTCAGCAAGTGTTCCTATTTCCAGCACCCAGACACCCAGCTCCCAATGGGATCCAAGCCCCAAATGAATCCGTTTTACCCTGTATAAAGCTCATACACGGTAAACTCATAAATTGTCCACCCTCTATAACACCGAGAGAGAGAGAGATGTACAGCTGTTTGCTCCCCCAGGTATTAATTACTTGCTCTGGGTTAATTAATAAGCAAAAGTGATTTTATTAAATATAAAAAGTAGGATTTAAGTGGTTACAAGTAATAACAGACAGAACAAAATATGTTACCAAGCAAAATAAAACAAAACACACAAGTCTAAGCCTAATAAATTTAATAAACCGAATACAGTTAAATCTCATCCTCAGAGATGTTCCAATAAGCTTCTTTCACAGACTGGACTTCTTTCTAGTTTGCGTCCAAGCCTTTCCCCTAGTACAGTCCCTGTTCCAGTTCAGGTGGCAGCTAGGGGATTTCTCATGACTGCAGCCCCCTTTGTTATGTTCCACCCCCTTTTATAGCTTTGGCCCAAGGCAGGAACTTTTTGTCTCTCTGAGTTCCCATCCCTCCTACTAAATGGAAAAACACCAGGATTAAGATGGATTTCAGTATCAGGTAACATGGTCACATGTCACTGTAAGACCTCATTTTTCATTACCCACAGGCTGGCCCCCACATCCACAAGAAGGCTTGCAGGTAAATAAACAATCTACAGCCAATTGTCCTAGTCAATGGGTGCGATTAAGATTCTAAATCACCATTAATGGTCCCCACTTTGCAAAATTACAATAGGACCTCAGATTTAACTTCATACTTCTAAATTTAGATACAAGAATGATACATACATACAAACAGGATAAACACACTCAGTAGATTATAAGCTTTGTAATGATACCTTACAAGAGACCTTTTGCATAAAGCATACCCAGTTACATTATATTCACATTCCAAGCATATTTTCATAAAGCATATGGAGTGCAATGTCATACCTAGAAAGTCTGATCTATGTACCTCTCTATCCCCTTGCCTCCTCCTGTTCAGTCACACTGGTCTTAAGAGCCCATACTCATTCTCTGAGGGCCGTGAGTTGCTTTCACTGAATGCATGCCTATACCACCTGCACACAATGCAGGTAATTGTACATGCTGCATTCAGTGCAATAAACTGGATAGCCCCCACTCTGCTTCTGTACTTCTGCCTGCATTATTTTTACTCTTTCAAGGTTTTTGTTTGTTCTGTGGGAGAGAGGCTATGGGGAGGGATTATTGGCCCAAGTTTAGAGTATGTATGCTGGATATATCTGGCTTTCATGCTCCATCTCTAAACTTATTTGCTGCTCCTCCTTCACCTGGAGAACTCCCTCGCAAAACTCCCATTTACTGCTTCTGTTCGCTAGCTCCTCTGATTACTTAGGAGCTAGTTTTTTTAAACTCCTGATATCCCTGAGTTTGACCTGCCCCCTTGTCAAGTGATCCTAAAGGGATTAGGATTTCTTGTTGACAACCTGATCTACCATTTGTGATTGCATATCATCCCTGAAGCAACTACCCTATGCAGAAAAGGGTTGAGAGATGTTTAGTTTTTATATCTATTCAGCCCTTGGCCTCTATTAAGACTGGTAATGAAAAAGATTTCATGTATTTTTAGTTTCTAATAATGCAGTTTTAGCAGCTGACAATAAAGGAGGGGTAACTAGCACCGGGTGACCAACCAGTTCTCTACACACCATCAGCAAATTCTCTGTGGATTACTAGTGCTCCTCAAATCACAGTTTCAAAGATCTTGTATGTACATCACTTCACCCACCTGAATGAATCAGCTACCTCTGGTGTGGTATGCAGAATGTGATTAACAGTGTAAACCCACACTGTGGAGCAGGAAGTAAAGAATATCAATGAAATAGTAGGAGGAATTTTCAGGGGGTAGAATAGGCTGATCAGAACTGGACTTTGGCCAGAATACCATTCCCAACCTCTCTACTCTCACAAAATAAGGTATATGATATTTCATTACCACCACACAGGGTTAAAAGCTTGCCTTTGCCTCTTATCTGAAAGAGGGTGCGCTCCACTCTACATTACCTCCTAAGAGTGTGCAAGTGTTTTGCTTCAGTACTTCTTCAGAGAAAAGAGTGCCATCTTATGTAACATCACTTTGTGTAGCACCTGGGATTTTGCTTGGACATCTCAGATCCAAATACTGACCTGACCTGAAAGTGCTTATTTGTGAGTTCTGTTGCTGTTCCCAAGATGTTCTTTGTGGAGTCTAGAATCTTCGCTGGGATTATTGGAATGCTAATTAATTTGAGTGGTTATGTAGACAAATGAGTCTTCTGACAACACTGTTCAAAAGTTTACTATAGTCCCTCCATTTTAGAGTTGATACTGCATGTGCTGTAAACTGGTAAGAACAGACTGCTGTCAGAGCTTCCATTAGTCTCACTCCCTGACACTCCTCTAACTGATTGCCAGGCAGCCTCCACAATAATGCTATGCATGATCTAGACATGATAAACTGCCTTCCCACATCATTACGCTTCTTCCCCTTTTTTCTCCCCCACCAAAAGGAGAAGATGACATTAAACAAGACAGAAACCCTTTTTTAATGAAAGGTAAGTTAGTATGAATAATGTAACGGAAAGTAACATTCACAGGTGGTGTGTAAGATGATGCAATTGATATGGCATTAAGAGAAGTTTAACGGCCAAAGGGAGATCAAAACATATACATAAGAGAGAAGATACAGCAACCAGGCAGTATGAAAATACAGCAACTTCACTGGATAGCAGCAATTCAGAAAGGGTAGAGTCATCATGTTAGAAGGCTGATGACTTCATCTCCCCAGTATGTTCTCTCAGGAGCCATATCAGCCTCACTAGGTTAGAGAGAGGCAGGAAGAGAGGCAGTTGCTCTCCAGCTCTGCCAGGGTTTTACCAGCCAGGCTCTATGGCTATTAGAGATGGGTCCAAACAAAATAATTTAGATCCTGATATGGATCTCACCCCTTCTCCCAAAGATCAGGGGTGCTGGGTACTGGGGTTTGGTTCTCACCCATGTCTAATAGACAATATGGTGATAATATTAAAGAACATGAAAACAGATGCTCACCAGTTGACATGATCCACAGAGAAGTCTAATGAGTTTGCTCACAGTACTAAGAAGCAGATAGCTGTCCTTTCTTCAGCTCTCTTGGTCTCTCCCTTTCTGTATATGCACAAGGGAAAAATAATGTTTCAAGGTCTTTCTGAACTCATGCCCCATGATGACATTATTAACACTGATCAGGGACAAGCTGCAAATTTCAAATCCAATTTTGAAATACCCCAGAGTCTGAGTGCAACTGGATCCCAGGCTTGGGAGTGACTGCAAATCTGTCTCTCATTTTCACAATGTTTCTTTCTAACCCATATCTTTCCTTGTTATTCATCCGTTATGCAGTTTTCTTTCTTTGATCTTCTCATGATGACTCTTTTCACACTATCTTTGTGAACAATTGTATAAAATAATGGCCCATGTGGTTTTTTTCTCACCCTGCTGTGCACAATTTGATGTAACCTATTCCTCCCAAAGAAACCAGAAGCCCCAGGATGTAAAAGAAAGAACAAGAACTCAATTGAGAGACAACATTGTCCAGTGGATAAGGCACAGCAATGGCAACCAAGAGACCAGGTTTATATTCTTCCCACTATCCTTGGCCTGTCATCGCACTGGACAAGTCATTTTGCCTGTTTCCTCTTCATTCTTTGTTATTCTGTCTTAATGTTTAGATGCTTTGCTCTTCAAGGCAGGGATTGTCTCTAACTATCTGTTTGTAATGTGCCATGGAATCCAAAAGGGTACCCAAATAGCAGATATGGAAGAAATGTCTGTGAAAATGTGTCACATCCACTTAGCTGTTCAGATGCAGTTCAAAGGAAAGGGGTTTCTGGGGTGTTACAGAGAGGATGGTGTCATCTTTCCATTTCTGTGTTTCATGCAGTTCATGGAACTCAGACCGGAAGAGGGAGAGGCTCTGAAACAATCAGCACCCAGTTACCATTGAATGTTTTAGCTTGAATAATGGCATTTCTTTTCACAGTGCACAGAGAGAGAGAGAGAGAGAGAGAATATGACAGCCAGTCACTGCAAACCACTAGAGGAGCCCAGGAGACTTCATGGGCCAGTTCAGAGTCTGCTTACACCCACACACCTTGCAGAGGAGAACAGACTGAAGTTCTTTTCTTATATAGAGCCAGGCTGTGACCCCCTTACTCCCACTCCTGAGCACTTATTCACCCAAATAGAACCACTTGCTAGGGTAGTACTGCTTCTGTGGGGAAGAGCTCACCGTGGTGAGTAACTTCTCCACCCTTCCTCAGCCTAAGTAGTGGCCTACTCCACAGCAGGTGCCATTGGTAAGAATGGTGCCACTTGTGGAGTAAGGTACTACTAAACACAAGTAAGGAGGTCATACTCTTTTGCTTCCACGCCACGGAAAGAAAATGAATCTCTGCTTTGCTTTCACAATGTTAACACTTGCATCTCTGTAGCTAAGTTAAGAATAATCAAATCTGATGCTTCAGCGCATCAGTGGGTCATGTGCTTAGAGGCCAGGAAGACTTTTTTTTCTCCCTTAGTTCAAACTTGGCCAGATGACTTTTTTTTCCATCTGACTCTCAAGCATGAGATATTGACCACAGCTGGAAGCAGGATACCAGGATAACTGGACCAATGGTCTGATGCAGTTCAGCAAATCCTATGGCCATTGATGTTGAGCTGTGCCACTCTTCCTCTCATGCTCAGGGTTAAACCAATCGCCAGATTTGAGTCAGGAAGGAACTTTCCTCCAGGTCGGATTTGCCGACATCTTGGAGGTTTTATGCCTTCCACTGAAGCATTGAGCGGGGATCAATGTCTTCTGAGATCACCTGGGCCCATATCACAAAACTGATTTTCTGACACTGCATGAGCTTCAGTCATTGGTGACACAACCGTCCTGCCTATTTTCTGCCTCTGATTGATAACACTGTAGTATCCAGAAAACTCCAAATTTTACCACAGAATTAGCTCCTAACTGATTTACTAGTGTAACTTTGCGTCAATAAAATTCATTTGGAAAGAGTACAAAGTGAGTTGTGATTTTGTCTGTAGTTAGAGCTTGCATGTGTTAAAAGCACATTTTCAGATATGCAAACTAAACACTTTGCAGCTAGAGACAAAAGTTTATAACCATCAGAGAAGAGAAATTCTGGAACAGCTTTTCAAGGAGAGCAGTGGGGGCAAAAAACCTAACTGGCTTCAAGACTGAGTGTGATAATTTTATGGAGGAGATGGTATGCTTAGAATACCTACAATAGCATGTAGCCAATCTGCAATTGCTAGTAGCAAAGATCTCCAACAGTCAGTGATAGGACACGAGATGGGGAGGGCTCTGAGTTACTACAGAGAATTCTCTCTCACACAGCTGGCTGTTGGGTTTTGCTGAAATGCTCAGGGACCAAGTGACTGCCATATTTGGGGTTGAGAAGGAATTTTCCCGTAGATCAGATTGGCAGAGACCCTGAGTGTTTTTCATCTTATTCTGCAGCATGGGGCACTTGCAGCTTTAAACTAGTGTAAACGGTGGATTCTCTGTAACTTGAAATCTTTAAATCATGATTTGAGGTCTTCAGTAACTCAGCCAGAGGTTAAGCATCTATTACAGGAGTAGGTGGGTGAAGTTCTGTGGCCTGCAATGTGCAGCTGATCATGATAGTGCCTTTTGGCCTTAAAGTCTGTGAGTCTAGGATTGGTAGGTATGATATTCTTTTTGGCCCTTAAAAGCAAGCATTATAGCCAGTGTGAAGAAAGGGATAAATCTCCCAGCATTGCCTTGAAGAATAAGCCAGGCAAGGTCCCCATACATTGCTCTCCATGTCATCCACACAGAGAAAAGATTTTCATAAACATTCCCAAGAACTGGCTCTTTTGTCCTACAAGTGTTAAGGCCACTACCTTCCTTACCAATGTAAGCAACTGTGTGGGGTTTGGAGAACGTTTACAAACTGGTGGAAGGAACTGGATTTTTCTCAAATGTTTATATTGATTTTATAAAATGTGTGACTTTCCCATGTGTAGTATTTATCTTATATTTTGTATTATTAAGAAGAGAATAAAAGGCAATAAGGGAATGATTTTTTTTCTGTTCCTCATTTTAAAAATTCCTGAGTGATTTGTTGTTAATATAAATTGTCAGATTTATAGCCTTGTCAACTGAACTCCTATATTAAAGAATCCAGAGAATGAATATAGTCTTGGGAGTAGCAACGCAAGCTCCCTCATACTGCCCCCATCAATATGTCTTCATCCTGACCTGGAGGGGTACACCTCCAGGGATAAGGAAAGTTCAATCTCGTTTTCCACTCACCCCTTAGCCTTTTAGTTCAGAATGTCAACCAGGGATACCTCCAGTGATAGTGATGCCACTACAAGGATTACTGAAAAAAGAGATATTAATCACACTTCGATATGGTAAGATGAAAAATTTCACTTTGAGTACCTTGACAATACAGTTACACAATAACTTTTTCCAGTGCTCTCGGTTTCTCTCTCCTCATCTTCATGGTTGTGAGGTATTTACTCCTTGATCTTCCGGTGGTGCTAAATGCTGATGTTACAATAATGGGGCCAAAAGTTGACTTTTTTTTTTATTATTACTAAGAACCAGACATTCAACCTTAAGTTTTGTGTAGAAAATAGCAGAATTCTTCCTCCCACCCTATTAATATTTGGAACTTTCCCCCCATACTTTCTCTTACTTTGACATTGTTCAGGGCAATGATTCTACTACTATAGTGAATGCTCTGGCCATGTGATGAATTAGGAAGATGGGGTATGTGGAAAGGAACTGTTTGCATAAGTGCATGTTATACCTCTTTATCTATTATTAATGATCCTTTGCACTTATAGACTATCTTTCACTTGAGGAATTTAGAAACAATTACTAGGTTGCATTTTCTGTGGTATAAATTGACTTAAATGGAATTATAATTTACACCAATGGAGAACCTTGCCCATTAAGTATTACAGCACTTCTATTACATTATTATACATGTTAAACAGAAACAGACGACAACATTTTGCCTTAATTAAAGTAAAAGGACAGAACTTGCATTCCAAGCAGCAACCAGTCCACAGCCAACCTTTCTTCCAGAGAAGTCAGATCCAAATCACTTCAAGAGGAATTTATCAGGAGTTACAGTAAAGATACAAAAGTTGCTCATTCAATCATTAACTGTAGAATAGAGTCAAAATGAAGATCCTACAAACTGATGCTAAACTGTAGCTGTAGAATATTTAAATGTTACTTTTTTTTTTTTTTACAATAAAGCATGCATCTGATCTCTCTAACAAATGAAGCTACTACTCTACCGATCATCATTATGTTACTCTTATGCTAGAGATAGGGCCTCTTGTAGAAAGGCTCACCTGGCCCTCTGGTCCCTGGGAATTTTTGTATAACCACTAGCAATTAAAAAAAAAAACAATCCAGAGGAGAACAGGCTATTACTTTCAAGTTCCATTTTGATAAATTTCAGGAACGAGGCCTAGTCAGTCTGGTAATTGATACTTGCACTATGAAATTCCAGAAAGTTTCAGGCTCACTCAAGATAGCTTTTCCTACTCCTCTTCCCTCACCATGTGCTATGAACTTTTAATGATTCTTTTTCTCCAATATCAGAATAGTTAGGATATGCAGTATCTTCTTACAGAGCTTCTAGCACTGGTCTGAAAATAATACTTGGTGATCATTAATATTCAAACAGTCCTATAATAATTCTAAATTTCACACAAGTGGGTCCACATTCGGAACTGACAAAGTGACTTGAAGGCAGTCCAAGTAGGTATAACTTTCACCTTGTTCTGTCTCTCTGAGTGCATAATAGACCACCTTAGACTCATTTAGATTCCCTTAGGCTCATACCCATTTACCAATATGTACCTTACACATCACTTCTTAATTTTCTCCATTACATTCATTACTCCCCATATACCTTTTACATAATTATACAGTAAAGGACAAGAAGCTTGAAGATGATGCAGAAAGTGAGAAAAAGTCAGTTCAAGAGTTCAAATAGGCGACCATAAGTCAGGGTGAGGGGAGAACCAGCTAATATTTGCTGTAGCATTTTGAACAGACTGGAGGGAGAGTGAAGTGGAACTCAGGGGTACCAGTGAGGGTAGGTTACAGGAGTCAGGACAGGAGAAAAATAAGACAAAGGCAAACATTACAGCCAGAGAAACAGAAATGAAAAACTGAATTTTTTAAGTTGGTACAGTAGGCCCGGAGGGAATATTGCTTATATTACCTTCTTCTATAGGAAGAACAAGAATTGTTTAAAGGGATTCACTTTATTGAATCACCTTCTTTTCCTCCATCTGATCCTTCCATTCATCTTCTTTTAACAAAAAGAAAAGGTTTATTGCAACTACTCCTAACACCAGGTGTTTGGCCACAGATAGGGCGCTTTGTGCAGATGCACTATTTATATAGATCTAGACTTGGCTCTGAATAGGAATCAAATATAACACAGATTGCTAGCCTGGGTCATGGAGAGGAGAGTGACATCAGTGACAGGGATGAAGAAAGGAAGAAGAAATGACCTGGGAGGAAAAAAGTTAGGAGTTTTAGTTTAGTTGCACTGAGTATAATTTGGTGGCAAAACAATCAGGATGACATGTAAGCAAGCCAGTCACAGAAATAAGACTGAACAAATAGAGGAGATTTGAGGGTGAGAGGATGATTTTCAGCATATGATGGTATCTGCATCAGAGAAGGGACAAGGTCATCCAGGGACAAAGGGTAGCATAGGCAGAGTAGGGGATGAGGACATTTACAATGTAAACAAAGGATTGCTAAGCAGTCTCCCTATTGAACTGCAATCCTTTGTTTACCTGGCTGGCATTTCTCTGAACCTTCCCTGAACCTTGTTGATATTGATGGATCAGTTTCCTTCCCATATTCATGATGCAAACAATCTGTGGCGAGGGGGAGAAGAGAAAATGATTCTGGTATTATTTATTTTTTTAACCCCAGTATTGTTGTCTTGGTCCAACATGAATGTGTAAAATGCCACATCTGCATGACTGTTTGACACCCAATCTCACTACTATCCCCCCAACTAGGAAGGAGAAGAAAATAGATGGTAAGCCTCCAGAAGATAACATTGATAGTAGTGGTACAGCCATGTCTAAGTTTCTCCACCCAATCACACTGCAGGCAGCTCCAGGGAACTGCAAAGAAAACAAAACAGCTTTGATGCAGACATTTTTTCTGGTCCAAAATACTTTCAAATGTTTTACTTTCCTACATTAACATATTTTAGGTACTTTGGGAGAGAAAAAAAGTATTGTAATCAGATTTGGAATATGCTACTTAAAGTGGATTATTCATTAGAAGAAGGCCACTCTCTCTGTTTTTGTTCTATAGGCTGAATTTAGATTTTGTTCTAGTCAGGCCTGTATATAAAAACACTTCATATTTTATCATACAAGTGATCTGCTAACTATACAAAAGGGGGGAGATTTCTTTAATTGATAGCCTGCTCCTTTCTATCAGCAGAATATTGTGATCTTCACCTGCTGCCAAAATCAGACAATTACAGTTGAAAATGTACCTTGGGCTCACAAATAAAATACTATGAGACCACTGATGCCACAAACAGAAACAGCTGAAAGCACTGTCAGTCTCAGGTTTTCTCTGATCAGCAGCTTCCAGTTTAGACTTTTGCTTGACTCTTTTATGGGGACAAAGCAGTTAAACATGGTAAATGGAGGTGCTGTATCTTAAAAGCCCTAGCATCAATTGATCTATTGCCTTTATCGGGACTTCTTTTCCTTAGTACTTCACAACTGATGGAGTTCTCAGTGTGGTTGCCTATATTGTTTACCGACCTAATTTATTAGGGCAGGCAGATAACTGGCAGAAATCCAATTAAGAAAGGCAGAGAGAAAGGTGCAGTACTAATGAAAGCATAGACCTCCTTTTAACTTAACCATGTTGATCATGATGTGCAACGTATTGTTTCAATATACTGTCTTAACTCCCTCTGTGGTGCCTACCTTAGCATACGCAATCCAATGTCACAATGCCCATGAAATAATGTCATATGAGTTAAATTACCATGAGTTTAGCAGCAAGAGGCTGTAGTCTGTTTTCCCAAAGGGCTTAGATTTGCTCAAAAGTCCCAACAAATTATCTGTGTTGTCTTGATATGAACAATGACAGAATCATGATGTTAACATTCTGCTGCTATTTTCATTTTCTGATTAGAGAGGTTGGGTTATTGGGATGCTTGAACCAGCAAGAGGATTACGTATCCAATTTGAGGGGGTGAGACTGGCTGGGTCATAGGACAAGGTGTTTTGTTACAAGCACAGACCACATACATATCTCCTCCCTAGTACACAGGCTATTATCCTCTTTCTGTTCCCACTGGTGCAGACAGACATTGTCATCCCCTCCCCATTAAAACATCTTTAGTGATGGTGCTGGAATTGGTGGAGTGTTTGAGGAAGAAAAGTGGTTGGGGTTGCAGCTGATGAATGTAGGTGCATGGCATTGCTTCCAGGACAGAAAATGAGGGAAAGAGAGGAGAAGGGATAGGTAAGGAGAGGGAATTGGAAAGCTGATGTGAGGGGAGGTGGAAATGGGAAAGATAAAAACCAGGAGAGTGGTGTTACGGGTTCAATATAAATTAATAACAAGGCTTAATCATTGTTTATTAATCAAAGGTTATGAGTCAAATATTAATACAGCATAAAACAGAAAGGCAGAGTACATATGTTATCAACCCCCTCTGGGAGACAGCAGTTGCAGCACTCAAATTGTCAAATATTTTGTGCTTATCCCCCTGTATTTATATCTAACTGGGAAAAGTTTAATGATTGTCTTTGTATTATCTTAAACCTACTACTCATCTCTTATTTTGCTTCTTTTACATGTTTTCCAAGCAAAAGGAGTGTTTATACCAGGAGCCTGATACAGATAACTTATCTGTACCAAGTAACTGTAGTTTGTTCATGCTTGTTTCAACATAGAATACATATCACATTTTCAGTTTTATACAGCCCCTGCATGTTAAACTAAAACAGAGATGCATGTACACAAGGCAAAACATTTGTTTTCAACATTCCAGAGATAGCATTTTAGAAATCAGTAATGTGTAAAGGCATCTGTTATGTCTTTATAGGTAGCCAAATACTTCACATCTTCCTTTGGTTTAACATAAGAAAAACATTTTGAGAAGAGTTAAATAATTTATACAAAACCATGTTATTTTACATAATATGTATATTGTGTTTACCATTAATATTGAATACAAGATTGGATAACACTATAGACCATACAGGCTCTCTCTTATCTGGCTTCATATATATTTGCAAACATACAGGGTCTGTAGCCAGCACAGCACAAATACCCAAAGACCAGGGACAATATTTGCAAGTCTCAGACTTTGACAGTCATGTATTTTCCTGTGTTTACAGAAGAGAAATTATGCAAAAATTATAGCAACTGCAGTGAGTTTTAAAGTTATACAATTATATGAATAAAGGATTCTAAATATAATGTACTCTTATTTATCAGTAGTGATTTTTTTAAAGTTTGGTTTCATACTACTTTTTAAATCACAAATTTGGTTAGAGGCACTAACAGTTTTCATGCTCTGATCAATACATGTTGACTGTGAAATTGATTTTTAAATGTATCTGTTTTTTGGACAATTTACATTCATGGTTAATAGCTCTGTTTACAAGTTAGCTTCACAGATTCCTAATAAAATTCCATGTCTGCCATCACAACAGTTAGCAATGTGTAGCTATAACTTCATAGGCAGTGTTTTTCCTCTTGCCTTTCTCCTGGCTACAAAGCATTATGTTACTTTTTGGTTCAGATTGGTCAATAGCATCATGAAGCATTAGGTGATTTTGGTCAACAGCGGGGAAAAACGGAAATGGCTACAAGAAAAAAATAAACTAAAAAGGCAAACAAAGGAAAGCAGAACAGAGGGAATGGAAATGAAATCAAAGGGAAAGAATAGAAAAATGATAGAGCTGGATTTAAAATGCCCTGATGGAAAAACAGCAGCTCTTTTTAGCTACTAACAGGAAGCAGAGCCAGTGAAATAGATTGTTCTAACTGTGAGAACTGAAAGTTGAAACCTGAATCATCGGCTTAAGGTAGAAGAGAAGATTCTGAGACAGACTTGTTTAGGATATCCACACAGCTATGTCTAGTTATGCTTATGTCTATTTATGCTTCAAACTATTGTTTAAGTCACTGTTTGTATGCTTTTTAATTAATTAACAAAAAGAACAAGTGGTCGAAGAAGTGTGATGCTCTAAAAATGTAGAACAAATAATGGAACAGTGTGACCGAATGCAGGGATTATGCATAACTGTTGATAGTGGGGGCTAGGGGCACAATTTAAAGGTTCTGGTGGTATGCAGTGGGGTTCAGGGCAGTGCATATAAACCATGGCATAAATCTGGGGGACACATGACCCTGCATGCCCCCAGCATTGCCTCTAACCAAAAGTGCCCCTGTATTCACATCCTACATCCTATTGTAATACTCTTTGTACAAAATATGCCATGTGAGGTATCATTTGAAAACTAATAGCTTGCTCGTCAATAGTATCATGGTGAAATATATGTACAACATTATATGTAAAGTTATGAATTCCCGCTGCATGATGTTGTTAGCACATGTTCAAACCCACAGAGCGCTGATTTGGTAAAAGTAATTAAACAGGTCTATCCCAAACAACGGAAGCTGTTTACACCTCAGTTTACATATAAATAGTGAATGGGGCCCTTGAGACAGCAAGAAGAAGAAATGGCAGGAGACAAGGCAAATCTGCATTTCAGCATACACAGAGGAGAAGAAAGACCATGAAGCGACCTTCACCAACAGACTCCATGTCACCTTCTTTACTGCTCGACTAAACTTTGTTTTGAGGGATAATCCTCAGAAGAATCTAATTCAAAGGGTGACCAGACTATAAAAGTGAGGGGCAGAAACAACCCAAGATATCTCTTCCTCTCTCTCTCTGTCTCTCTCACATAAAACAGCAAAAGAACCAGCCCTTTTAATTTGGGGGTTCAGGACCTAAGAATTTGGTCAGCCATGTTGCTGGGATCATGCCATGAGGATATTAGCTTGAATCAAGTTTAGCTTGTTAAGTTTAGCTACTAGAAAGTGTTTTATCTTTATTTCTTATGTAACCATTTCTGACTTTAATACCATATACTTATATTCAATTTACACTCTCTCCCTCTTTAGTTAAATAAACTTGTTTTATTTTTAATAAGCACTAATCTAGTGTTGTGTTTAAACTGAACTGTAGGGTAACTCCAGTTAAAGTAGCAAACTGAATATTGAACCTTTAGAGGGCAACAGAACTGTAATATCTGGACTGTCCAAAAGAGGTCTGGACAGTGTAGAACAAATGTTTTTGGGGAAAATTTAGGACTCGGAGTGGGTTAGGGTCACCTTGCAAGTTGTAACCTAGGCTGGCAAAAGCCAGGGTGTGGCTGGTGTGTTGCTGACAACCTTTTAAATCAAAATTTGGGAAATTTCAACTAGACCTACAAAAGACTCTAAAATAGGGTTGGTCTGATGGGCTAGTGACACAAATTTGACTTCACATGAAAGAGAGATCAAACTCCCATTCATTTCTTTCTTGGTGGGCCAGTTAGGCCTGGGAGCACTTTGGAGGGAGTGCTTTGTTTGTCTTCCTATTATCAGTCCCCCCTTGATATCCTAGCCTTTGCTACTGACTCAGCAAATCATTTAACTAGATACGTAAGTCCCATGTCTGGGTGCCTTGGTGAATAAGGATGATCTCAATAAGGATCTTTGCTTAAAGATAGGCATATGCTTAAATCCATATTTATTCAGCAAAGCACCTTCAGCATGAGAGTCTCTGGATTAAGTTTAGAAGTGTGAGCAACAATGGTGGTGTCATGGTGGGCGTCTGCTATAGAACACCAGACCAGGGGGATGAGGTAGATAAGGCTTTCTTCCGGCAACTAGCAGAAGTTACTGGATTGCAGGCTCTGGTTCTCATGGGAGACTTTAATCACCCTGATATTTGCTGGTAGAGCAATACAGAGGTGCACAGACAATTCAGGAAGTTTTTGGAAAGTGTAGGGGACAATTTCCTGGTGCAAGTGCTGGAGGAACCAACTAGGGGCAGAGCTCTTCTAGACCTGCTGCTCACAAACCGGGAACAATTAGTAGGGGAAGCAAAAGTGGATGGGAACCTGGGAGGCAGTGACCATGAGATGGTCGAGTTCAGGATCCTGAAACAAGAAGAAAAGGAGAACAGCAGAATATGGACCCTGGACTTCAGGAAAGCAGACTGACTCCCTCAGGGAACTGATGGGCAAGATCCCCTGGGAGAACAACATGAGGGGAAAGGAGTCCAGGACAGCTGGTTGTATTTTAAAGAATCCTTATTGAGGTTTCAGGAAAAAAAACATCCCAATGTGTAGAAAGAATAGTAAATATGGCAAGCGACCAGCTTGGCTTAACAGTGAAATCCTTGCTGATCTTAAATGCAAAAAAGAAGCTTACAAGAAGTGGAAGATTGGACAAATGACCAGGGAGGAGTATAAAAATATTGCTCAGGCATGCAGGAGTGAAATCAGGAAGGTCAAATCACACTTGGAGTTGCAGCTAGCAGGAGATATTAAGAGTAACTAGAAGGGTTTCTTCAGGTATGTTAGCAACAAGAAGAAAGTAAAAGAAAGTGTGGGCCCATTACTGAATGAGGGAGGCAACCTAGTGACAGAGGATGTGGAAAAAGCTAATGTACTCAATGCTTTTTTTGCCTCTGTCTTCATGAACAAGGTCAGCTCCCAAGCTGATGCACGGGGCAGCACAGTATGGGGAGGAGGTGACTAGCCCTCTGTCGAGAAGGAAGTGGTTCGGGACTGTTTAGAAAAACTGAATGAGCACAAGTCCATGGGGCCAGATGCACTGCATCCGAGGGTGCTAAAGGAGTTGGCGGATGTGATTGCAGAGCCGTTGGCCATTATCTTTGAAAACTCATGGCGATCGGGGGAGGTCCCGGATGACTGGAAAAAGGCTAATGTAGTGCTCATCTTTAAAAAAGGGAAGGAGGAGCATCCGGGGAACTACAGGCCAGTCAGCCTCACCTCAGTCGCTGGAAAAATCAGGTCCTAAAGGAATCAATTGTGAAGCACTTTGTGGAGAGGAAAGTGATCAGGAACAGTCAGCATGGACTCACCAAGGGCAAGTCATGCCTGACTAACCTAATTGCCTTCTATGAGGAGATAACTGGCTTTGTGGATGAGGGGAAAGCAGTGGATGTGTTATTCCTTGACTTTAGCAAAGCTTTTGATACGGTCTCCAACAGTATTCTTGCCGGCAAGTTGAAGAAGTATGGGCTGGATGAATGGATAGAAAACTGGCTAGATCGTCGGGCTCAACAGATAGTGATCAATGGCTCCATGTCTAGTTGGCAGATGGTTTCAAGCGGAGTGCCCCAAGGGTCGGTCCTGGGGCCGGTTTTGTTCAATATCTTCATTAATGATCTGGAGGATGGCGTGGACTGCACTCTCAGCAAGTTTGCAGATGACACTAAACTGGGAGGAGTGTTAGGTATGCTGGAGGGTAGGGATAGGATACAGAGGGACCTAGACAAATTAGAGGATTGGGCCAAAAGAAACCTGATGAGGTTCAACAAGGACAAGTGCAGAGTCCTGCACTTAGGACGGAAGAATCCCATTCACTGTTATGGACAAGGGACCGAATGGCTAGGAAGCAGTTCTACAGAAAAGGTTCTAGGGGTTACAGTGGATGTGAAGCTGGATAGAAGTCAACAGTGTGCCCTTGTTGCCAAGAAGGCCAACGACATTTTGGGGCTGTATAAGTAGGGGCATTGCCAGCAGATCGAGGGACCTGATCATTCCCCTCTATTTGACACTGGTGAGGCCTCATCTGGAGTACTGTCTCCAGTTTTGGGCCCCACACTACAAGAAGGATGTGGAAAAATTGGAAAGAGTCCAGCAGAGGACAACAAAAATGATTAGGGAGCTGGAGCACATGACTTAAGAGGAGAGGCTGATAGAACTGGGATTGTTTAGTCTGCAGAAGAGAAGAATGAGGGGGGGGGATTTGATAGCTGTTTTTAACTACCTGAAAGGGGGTTCCAAAGAGGATGGATTTAGACCAGGGATTGGCAACGTTCGGCATGTGGCTCGCCAGGGTAAGCACCCTAGTGGGCTGGGCCAGTTTATTTACCTGCTGACGCGGCAGGTTTGGCCGATTGTGGCCCCACTCGCCGCGGTTCGCCGTCCCAGGCCAATGGGGGCAGCAGGAAGTGGCGCAGGCTGAGGGATTTGCTAGCTGCGGCTTCCTGCCGCCCCCATTGGTCCGGGACAGCGAACCGCGGCCAGTGGGGGCCACGATTGGCCGAACGTGCTGCGTCAGCAGGTAAATTAACTGGCCCGGCCCACTAGGGTGCTTACCCTGGCGAACTGCGTGCCAAACGTTGCTGACCCCTGATCTAGACTGTTCTCAGTGGTACCAGATGACAGAACAAGGAGTAGTGGTCTTAAGTTGCAGTGGGGGGAGGTTTAGGTTGGATATTAGGAAAAACTTTTTCACTAGGAGGGTGGTGAAGCACTGGAATGGGTTACGTAGGGAGGTGATGCAATCTTCTTCCTTAGAGGTTTTTAAGGGCAGGCTTGACAAAGCCCTGGCTGGGATGATTTAGTTGGGAATTGGTCCTGCTTTGAGGAGGGGGTTGGACTAGATGACCTCCTGAGGTCCCTTTCAACCCTGATATTCTATGATTCATATGTTTCAATGATTTGCTGAATTTGGGATATCTGTGGGTTAGGGTAGGAAAATAAAGGGGATAAATGGAAGAATATCCTGGAATTTTATCTTTTCACCTGAATAGAAAATAAAACAGTTGACTAACAAATAGCAAAGGCACTTTCCTTATGACAGGCATGTCACTCTATTCCTGGCTCATGGCTGCTGTTAATGGGATTGTAGTCAGATTCCATCATTCATACTCCTGAAGTAGTTATTTCCTCTGCATTTTATCACAACATGTCAAAAGTGCATTTATTTACTTAAAATGCTGTGATGTGTGAAAAAATACAGAAACCTGTTTGTTTTTTTCAAAAGCAAAGCTGGATTTTAACGTGTGAGGAAAGGTGCTAAATTATATCTTTGATAATTGTGAGCTGAAACATCTTGAAAATAATTTGATTTCTGAAGTTTATCTGGACAAAAAAGTTTGATAAAGGCTAGAAATCTTATGAGATAAGATGAAACACTAAAAAGTGGCATCCACCTGGACTCTATATTTGTGTTTGCAATTTTGGGTGCCATAGAAGTGAGATTTATATGTGCCTATCCAGTCAAGTATGTGTAAATTCCACATGCATGAGCAACCTGAATTTTGAAGTGCTCAAACTTTGGTGACTCAAAATTGCAAACACCAAAAAAAAAAAAAACTTAGGCACTCAAATAAATGCCACTTCTGAAATTTTTGAAATGATTTGGAAAAGATATTTGTCACCTAACAGATTGCATGGTCACATGACAGTCATGACACACTAAGACAACGACTTGGTGAGCTCCTGTAGACCCTTTCCCTAATTTTCAGCAAAATTTTCAGCAAAGCCTCCCAATTACACCTTGTATCTCTTACTCTACCTGGGGAAGTCCATGAGAGCAGGGGACAGGTGATAATAAAGTGAAAGGAGCATCACTAGAGAAGATGAGCGTAGGCTGGAGGCCACTTCCTCCCCTCCCCCCACATTGGTGCTATAATGTCATCATTTCCGGAGGTGAATCACAGACACAATTGTCTCACTACTGGAATATACACAGTGAAAGACTGTGGCTTCATCCCCCACCTGCCTCTCTCCTTTCCTGAATTTCCTGAAAACATGGTACAACGAGTTGAATTCTGCAAAGACCAATGGAGTCGTGGGCTAAGCTCTTTCCAACCCCTTCCTTTCTCCTGACCTCACTGGCACTGCCACAACAGGAGACATACTTTGTTCTCCTCTCAGAAAGCCAAATAGTGGAGTGACTTGGAGGTCCATCCCCTCCTTGAAGGATCACAAAAAGCAATGGCTGTGCCAGAACACAGAGGAAGACAGAGAAGGTGGCCACATAAATAATATGTCTGTTCTAGAAATGTGGGCAACAGTTGGCAACTCTGGACATAGTAACCAAGATTGTTGGAAGCCAGAGTATGGTTGGTTTTTGCTGAAAGACTGGTGGTGTCAGAGTTGCTGGGCCAGGCTGTGGCTGTACACAGACACTCAGGGTGTGACCTGCATACTGGCAGACTGTTTGGGATCAACCCAGTCAGGAACTACTGCAGCAAAGCATTGTGAGGCACCCCAGGGCTGGTGGTAACAGTCCCACTCTGGTCTGAAATGTACCCTGGAATGTTATAATGTGGTCTCTGCTGAGAGCTAAGAACTAGCTAATTGTCATGGTTATTACAAGGTATTTGTATGGGAAATAATTTATGAGATATGTAAAAAGCATAATATTAGGTTTCAAAACTGTTGAAGTGAGACTTGTCACCTGAGGCAAGGTGAAGTCTCTGGGATAACTCAATCAAAACTCAGAGTGGTAGCCCTGTTAGTCTGTATAAGCAAAAACAATGAGGAGTCCTTGTGGCACCTTAGAGACTAACAAATTTATCTGGGCATAAGCTTTCGTGGACTAAAACCCACTCCATGCATCTGAGGAAGTGGAAAATACAGTAGGCAGGTCTGATGGCATATATCACATTGGTAAATGTGCATGTGCCAACAATGTCCCTCTGCCGTGTATATTGCCCAAATCGGACAGTCTCTACGCAAAAGAATAAATGGACACAAATTAGACATCAAGAATTATAGCATTCAAAAACCAGTAGGAGAACACAAATATCCCGGGACACTCAATAACAGACTTAAAAGTGGCAATTCTTCAACAACAAAACCTTCAAAAACTGACTCCAATGAGAAACTGCAGAACTGGAATTAATTTGCAAATTGGACACCATCAAATTAGGCCTGAATAAAGATGGAGTGGATGGGTCACTACAAAAAGTAATTTCTCCTTGCTAATACTCATACCTTCTTGTCAACTGTTTGAAATGGCCCACCTTGATTGCATTGGCCTCATTAGCACCACAAAAGTGATTTCCCCTCCCTTGGTATTCACCCCTTCTTGTTAACTGTTGAGAATAGGCCACTTCCACCTTAATTGAATTGGCTCATTAGCACTGACCCCCCACCACTTGGTAAGGCAACTCCCATCTTTTCATGTGCTGTGTATTAAACCTGCCTACTGTATTTTCCGC
The DNA here is from genome assembly GCF_013100865.1 of Trachemys scripta elegans. Classification (NCBI taxonomy): domain Eukaryota; kingdom Metazoa; phylum Chordata; order Testudines; family Emydidae; genus Trachemys; species Trachemys scripta. The sequence goes on along the minus strand of NC_048299.1, from coordinate 133,467,488 downwards.
TCCATGCATCTGATGAAGTGGGTAATAGCCCACGAAAGCTTATGCCCAAATAAATTTGTTAGTCTCTAAGGTGCCACAAAGACTTCTCGTTTTTTCAATCAAAACGGAGAACAATGGACATCTGTGGAGACCGCACTTTATTCACTGTTTGGTCCCGGGGTAGACAGGAGCATTGACAACGACAAACAAACCCCAAAAGGGTTCTTTGAAGAGGGCCCCCATAGGGCTAAGAGATGATAGCCTGAAACTGTATAAGAGCAGAATAAATGGCACACATTGTTATCCAGTATGGAGTGCCTGCCAGTGTGGGTGTCTCATGAAAACAGAATCCCAGCTCTTTGCAGTGGACAAGCATTGCCAGGACTAACCTTTGAGTGAGAAATACCTTATTAGACAGAAAAGTTTTTCAAGAGAGTTCTTCTGCCATTTTACCATCTAAATAAATGGTCAGGATTTCAAAAGAGGTCAACATGTTGGATAAGTCTAGCCTTTGGTGTCATAATAAGAGCTTCTGAGTGCTGAACACTTCTGGGTGCTGAAATGTTTTGCTAGCAAAATTCTTTTAGACAATATCGTATTTACAGTACAAATAAAAACGTTCTGGAAAGGTCAAAGTAAGATGTCATGAAAGTTTCCATCCCATTGCCTTTTAAAAGTATTTTTCCTGCCTATTATTCTGGCTGTATTTAGCATCATCAAACACTTATTGTATAAAAAAAAGCAGATTGTGTGTGAACCGTGACAGCCACTCTTTCTAAAAATGTATTTATAACACTGTTTGTTACAGCTGGAGAATGACACTGATAAATATATCTCAGAACCATTTTAACATCCTTTGTTGGAAAGTACAGTATGCCTTCATTTAATTCTTTTCTAAAAGCAATATGCAACATATCATACTGTGTCTGTGAAACCTGCATGAAGGATCATCTGCAACAGACAAGCCCTGTCATAACTGACCACTTCAAGATATCTGGAAGCTTTCCAGTAAAATGTTGTTCTTTGTTTATTTAAAGCCTTTCCCTCCTTGCAGACCAACTTTTGTTGGTGGATACCAGTTGATAGTCATGTCAACTTTTTAATATAGGGACATTGGATGTTGCCATTATTTATTTGAAGGGAGCAACTTGTGATCAGTAGAATAATGTATTTATCTCAGCCATCAATTCCTTATTCACTAACATGCAGCTTTTCAGCCTTCTAGTCACACTGGTGACTATTTTTCAATGTAATAATTTCACCATCCCTTAAAATACTGTAGGGCTGGTAGGCAATCAATTATGTAAATATCCCAAAGGGATATTGTTACTTGTGCCTATGTGCAAGTTGTGGGAGTTTGATATTAGCATTAGTATGTAGGTAGAAATCACTTCCCTTACTGGCATATTAGCGACAAAACATGGAGGTATCAGCCCATAATTGTAGTTGCCCTAGTACAACAAACAGACTTCATCACGGACCATGGAAATGACTAATATTTTGCCATTTAGGATGAAAGACAGATTTTCTACTACATATCATCCATAAGTAGTTAGGTAACCCAGTCAGCTTGCCAGCTGAATGCATTGGGATTTCAGTAGGAGCATGCAAGGAGACAATGTTGTCAGACAGATACGAAGGAGGACTGGGAATCAGGGGTTGAGTTTTTATTCCCAGCTTTGTCACGATTCACAATGTGATCTTTGGCAAGTAAATTAACCTCTCTTGTGCCTCATTTCCATATCTATACAACAGTGATAATGATACACATTCACTCTTGTGAAGCCCCTTCAAATCAACAGCTGAAAAGTTCTATATAAGTACTAAGTATGATTAGTAGTCCAGAAAGCTGCTTCACCATTTAGTCAGGCTCAATAGGAAAAAAGTAGAATACCACATGAATGGAGGGAACTAAACCCTCACAAGTAGGGCCAGAGCCTCTTCTAGATTTTCATATAAAACAAAATGATTTAGATGTCACAAAACTTTGGGGGAAAGAATATTTTTGGTGAGAATTTTCTTGAAACAAGTAAACTGATTGCACACAACACCTTGTGCTATTATATTATATAATACAGCATGTCTACAGTCCCAGTCTCCGACAACATCTGTAGTACTGCAGCACACAGCTCACCAATCAAATAAAACTGCAGGTGAATTTAGTAGACTAACAAGTTGGTTGCAACTGTATTTGAAATCCTGGCAAATACAGATGGATGTTAACCCCAGATGTCACTACATGCCAGCAATTTCCATCATTTTTAACCGTGAATAATACATCTCAAAGGAAGCACTCAATTCACAATACAGGTGATACCCGGGGGGGTGGGGGGGAACCCAAATAACTGAGTGTCCATGTGAACAAAATAAGTGTTGGTGCATTTTAATTCTCTCATAGCACCAAAGAGAGAAAGATGAAAGAATTGGAAATCAAGAGAGAAAGAAAATGCTGAATACTGTATGCATCTTGATAGACAAGGGAATGGCTAAACTTGAACTGAAAATTAGCCTAAAGGACATTTAGTTTGATATTTTAATGCATATTTTATGTAATATTGCACTCGTCTTAAAACATCTATTGAGGGAGACAAAAATGGGAAACATTTAAACAAAAAGATAAAATCCAGACTTTAATTGGTTTCCCCAAAGGCACTACATTTTATCTGAAATCTAAACTTTATAAAATGTGGATAGAGAAAACTGCAGTTCAGACAAGGCATTTTGGTTATGGCCTCATTGTTTGTGAGTGTATTGTATTCCCTTATTACAAATGATGTATAACACTTTGGAGATTTGGGTGGGGGAAGAAGGCAGAGGGTGGTTGCTGAGATAAGTATTTCCTCAAATAAAAAAAAATAGACATTTAGCAATGAGGGCAAGGGAGTTTGCAGCTGGTAGACTGAAAAGTCCTGTAGAACAATGAAAAAATAAAAATAAAACCTGAATAGAAAAAAATTAAAATCTTAGTGCAAGTAAAGCGTTGGGCCTTGTTCAGCAAATCTTTACTCTGGTTTCATGGGGCTTATGCTGGCAAAGATTGAATAATACAAAGGTCAATCAGGCCCAACATTTGACCATTGCTTACAAATCTTATTTCTCTTCTACATACAGTGTTTCAACTGTGTATTCAGGGCCTGCTCCAAAGCTCTTTGAAGTCTTTCCAATAGACTTCTAAAGGCTTTGAATCAGGGCCCAACTGTTCATCAACAGAAAAATATAATTTCACCGACCTGTGAAAGGATTATTTTATCTCTCTACATGATCTTTAAATAAAAGGTCCTGAAAGGATCTCAGGTCCCAAGGCACATAAGGATATTTAACAGGTATTTTGAGAATACACATAGGTATTAATTACCAATAGATGTATGTGCAGGTATAAATAATTATGTATAGAACTTTTTATTAAGAAGCAAATCTAGTCTATTTAGTGTCTTAAAAAATCTGTGGGCACAGAGGCCCTCACTATTACAGAACCATTGTGCTTCAGCTATGTTGGGGAGTAAGAAGGGGAAGGGAGTAGGAAGACAAAACAATAGGCAGGGGCTCGGCATATCAGAATGTTGTGGCTATTTTCTCTGCAGAAGCTTCCTTCACCCCAGCACACAGAGTGGGTTTGATGATGGTACAGGACCAGTGGACCCTTACTTAAATGGATCAACTCATCTTTGCTCCTGCAGAGGTGTGGTGCATGAGCTTTAGAGGTTGCTATAGTAGCCATGAGGCAGCAGTATTGCCCCTAGAGCAATCTTAGTTGCCACTCAAGGAAAGGGCTCTTTCCCATTCAATCTACGTGGGACTCCCTAGTGGACATTTCAGCTACACGGGCTGTGCACTGTGGGCAGGACTAGGTACCAAAACTAGGTACTGAACAACAGTGGATCAAATGAATCTCTGTCATATGTCCATTGAAATCATTGGATCTACCACAGATAAATTCAGTCCACTCTGATGAAAACAATATGTAGAAATATAAAATATTTTCTATGCAGTGGATTACAATAAGACTAAACAGTGATATGAGAATGAAAGCCAAATAAAACCAAGACAAATATTCCATAGCATGTGTGAGAGATTATGCATAGGAGGTAATGAATGAAGAACAAACCATGCTCTATGCTACTATAATCTGTTTCATAATACTTAATTAAATTACATTAGAAACAATCTACACAGAGGATATGCAGGACCAGATTACAGGTATTTCAGAAATATCACGTGCAATTGAAAACATGTAGTGTATTAACATCTCAGTGTGCTCTGTTTGAGCTGCTAATGCAATCATAGGATTATAGAGGATAGGTCTTTTCCATCTCAGTTGGGTCATCTAGATTAACCCCCTGGCAATGCAAAATTGTTCCCAACGTAATATGTTTGATATTGTACACAGGTTTGTTTGTTTCAACATAGGCTGTTAGGAAAGGTCAGGGAGTGTATAAAACCACATTATATCTTTACAGTATTTTTCAAGTCTATCTTTTGTATTATACTAACTTTCCCCTTTTTCTCTTTCATTGCATTCCCGCCCTTAGGTGAGACAGACTTTCACAGCCCTTGTCTCACAGGAGAAGTTGGGTGCAGCAGAACACCTCACAGCGACATTTGTGCTCCGTTTGGCTGTGGCTGCTACTCATCAGCACGCCATGGAGCATTCTCTCCCCATCAGCCCCTTCTCCAGGACATTCACCCATTGCTTATCAAGAAGACTGAGGGATCTAAGCAGGGACTGGAACTTATGCTGCTGGGCTGTTATTAAGCACTGCAGAACAATTGAAGTGATGCTGGATGGGGGTACATTTCCAAAAATTTGTGCAGCAGTGCTGATTGCAGTTCCTTTCTCATCCCCCACAAAATGGCATGAGAGGGAGTGAGAAAAGATTGAAAGATGTGCCCATTCATCCAGATACTTACAGTAGAATGCTGTGATGTATGAGCATTGGCGAGGAGGAGATGCAGATCCAATTTCAGAGATGATGATCCAGGATGGCGGAGTTGTGGGGGAAAGGCAAAATGACCAGATCCTCTTTGGTTAACCAAATCAGCAGCAAACAGGAGGCACATGTTGGAGCTGCTCCAAAAGGATCCTTTCATGACCTCTTCAGGAAGTGCATGGAGAAAATTTATCTGAAAAAGTGGAGAAAAGTTAAGCAAAGAGACATGTACTGTGACAAAAAAAAAAAAAAGATTTATAAAGACTCGAGTGGGTCACATTTTTTTAAATTAAAAAAAAAATCAATATTTGAAAACTAAATGGGAAAATAACAGATGATATTTTTACGTTTCCCCTCAATTTTTGACCCTGTTCAAAATGTTTTTTGAATTTCAAGATGTCGAATTTCATAAAAAATATACCAGTTTATTTTCCTCTCCACCAGTTCTAAAAAGAGAGAGAGAGAGAGAGAGAGAGAGAGAGACTCAGATTTGTTTTATATTGCACCTGACCTTAATAGCCAAAGTCAAATATCACACAGAATTTTCTAATCACAACTGATAGCAAAGAAACCTAGGATGAAAGAAAAAATCAGAACTAAACAAGTCAATTTATACTTTTTATAGACATATGCACAAGACAATTTTTCAGATTTTTAATATTATTGAATTATATCTTTCTGGGTTATTCAGACAGCAAAAAAACATGCTATACAATTAAGAGAAGTACAATTAAAAATAACATTTTTCAACTATGTGAAACTATTGATTAATGTTTTCTTAAGAAGGAGTGCTACATATTTTTAAAAATAGGGTTAGATTGTGGCTTTGCCACAAGCTTTGTGTATGTGACTATGCATGGATGTGCTTCCCAAGGAACAGTGCTTGGAAGGAGCTGTGGCAGCTGTGACTCTAAAATTTGCTGTCTTTTTTCTTCTTGCTCTAGGAGGGTGGATAGTAAATGTGGTATTGGTCTATGGACACCCTCATTCCAGCTTCGCTGTGCTGGCTAGATGGCTGGGTATGTCTGGACTGGAGCTGAGTAGGTGTGATTCCCTTTCTGTGATCTCCGTGACTTCCCACCTTATCTCTGATCAAGCTAGAATCCTAAAAATAGAGGTGTTGCCATGGTGACATGAGAGGTGGGAGGGGCTAGCTGACACTAGTACAATCCAGTCTCAGACCCTAGGTATGTACTAGGGATGGCGGGACCCTCCCACCACTAACATCGCTGCAGCTACACTTCTATTTTTAGCACTAGTCCTAAGTATCAACGCAGTTTCCTCCCCATGTCTCAGGAAAATCAAAAGTGTATGGTATCTGCTTACTTCTCTGCACCTTGCTCAAAGGTATTATTTCCCTTATTTCCCTGAACAAGCACACTCTGCAAGTCATAGTCTAGCCTCTGATTAATATTAAAAAAAAAAAGATCGGGAATGAAGAATCTAGAGGCATAGTCTAAGCACAGATGCAAACAATGTTTTTATCACTACTAGCGGCAGCACAATCAACAAAAAGACTTTTCATCAATATTAAGACAGAAAGCATTAAGCCAAATGAAGAAATGAAAGCAACAGAACCATAGTACAGTTCTTCATTGATGTCTGCTGACCAGTACATATATATCTCAAAAATAAATGGAAATACATTCCAGACTCTGCCAGTATTGACTTGACAATCCACCAGAGAGTGTATGAAAAATCATGAATAACATTTTGTGACATGTAAAAAATATGGATGCCTGCTAGTGGATATCTGCCAATCAGCTGCTGGAAACTAATGAAACCCCTTTACTAACAGCAAACACATTATATCAGGTTTAATTTGCTAAATATGTTCACATTTAAAAGCAAAATATTGAGCTTTTTATGGTCTTGAAATAGATATCACAGCTGCAACATCTCTGCAGAACTGCTTGAGTCAGAATGACAGGACAAGCTGGTTGAATGCTTCAGAAACAGCATTCATGAACATCCAATGAGATTCTGAATATCTGTTCTACTCATTCATGTTACTACCCCATATGTTTGCTGTTTGCTAACATGCACACTAACATGTTTTTGTTCACACAAGTGTTTGGCAGTCTTTGTTCTCCTGTTTAAAAAGTTTCTGTCATCAAATCAGGGAGCAGAAAGAATACCAGATGATTTAGGGGACCAGTCACAGGCTACAAATAATGAATATTGCATAGACCAAGAGACTCAAACAGCAAGTCCCATGGCTTTAATACCAGTGAGACCCAACTGAACCATTCAGACATTTTCATCCAAAGGTTTTGAACCAATACTCCTCTGAGCACAAGGACAACTCTTCCTAAGTACATCAGGGAGCACTAGATATACCTCAAAGGAAGTAGGACTGATCAGGAAGCCCTGGCAACATTCACACACAAATCAACTAGCTGGCTAGGCACACATGGGAAGTATGCTGCATCCCTTGAAAAAGGGAATTAGTGGGCACCCTCCGCAGTGAGCTGAGGAACTCTATGAATTCTGCCGCTGAGAGAATTTTCTGGAGTTATTCCAGAGTGGAGAAGCTCTGCACCAATCCCAGTGTGAGCTCAGACTCGGGCTTTCATGCCAGAAAGCACCATTATCATCATCTAGTCTGACCTCCTGCACATTGCAGTCCTGTAATAGATCCATAACCTCTCGATGAGTTACTGAAGTTCTCAAATCATGATTTAAAGACTTCAAGTTACAGAGAATCCACCATTTACAGTTGTTTAAACATGCCAGTGACCTGTGTTCCATGCTGCAGAGAAAGGAAAAAACCCTAGGGTCTCTGCCAATCTGACCTGTGGGGAAATTCCTTCCCGACTCCAAATATGGCGATCAGCTGGACCCTGAGCATTTTGACAAGACCCACCAGCCATACTCCAGGGAAATAATTCTCTGTAGTAACTCAGAGCTCTCTCCATCTAGTGGCCCATCACTAGATATTTGTTGCTAGCAGTCACAGATCGGCTACATGCTATTGTAGGTACAGTAACTACTCACTTAAAGTCATCCCAGTTAAGGTTGTTTCATTGTTATGTTGCTGCGCAATTAAGGAACATGCTGATTTAAAGTTGTGCAATGCTCCACTATTTCGTTGTTTGGCTGCCTGCTTTCTCCACAGCTGGCAGCCTCCCTATGGATCAGCACCTTCCCCCTCCTCCCCTTACCTTCCCCCACCCACACACACTGTCAGAAGAACTTTGCCCCTGAATGTAGGAGCAATCTCTCACATTTACAGAAAGTACAGGAGCAGCTCCAGTGAGTCATGAGAGATGGCCATTACAGTCTCTTTACATGCCAGCATTTCCTTTCCAATTCTCAATATGATCCCATTCAAAAAGTTTTATTAAAAATACCACTGGTCTCTCTCTCAAAAAAGTCATGCTGTTTCAATAGGGTAGATCCATCAACAGGCTCAGTTTCCTTTTTTAAACTTTAAACAAATAATTTGTATTGATATTTTTATAAATTCAGAAGTCCACAAATATCAACTAGCTAATGACTGACTTTGTTTTGTTTCATACTTACAGAAACCCTATACACTGTAAGTATCAATTTGTTATTATCAACTTGCACTGCTCTACAGCCAAAATGCTTCTGAAATAAATGTAGTCAAACTTTCCTAAATCTGGGTGACTGAGAATGAAAATGAGGCTTAAAATTGTTGATTGGCTCCAGTTTTCAATCTATGCTATTGGTATATACGACTCTTGACTTGGGAATGGCGGAGGATAAGTGAGTTATAAAGCGAAGGGATCTCAATTTAAACCAGAAATAACTAAAATACATCTTTGACTGGATCTATGAATAAATCTATGACTGGGTTTGGACAGTATTTGCTTTTTAGGCATAACAATGAATGATGCAATCTGAAGCTGGTATTGCATCATACATGATATGAATTGTGTCAAGGCTGCTTCCCCACTCTGAACTTTAGGGTACAAATGTGGGGGCCTGCATGAAAACTTCTAAGCTTAACTACCAGCTTAGATCTGGTCTGCTGCCACCATTCCCAAGTGGATTCCTTTCCCTGGGAAGCCTTGAAAAACTCTTCACCAATTTCCTGGTGAATACAGATCCAAACCCCTTGGATCTTAAAACAAGGAGAAATTAACCATCCCCCCTTTATCAGGTTCTTAAAAAGAAGGCTTTTAATTAAAGAAAAAGGTAAAAATCATCTCTGTAAAATCAGGATGGAAAATAACTTTACAGGGTAATCAAACTTAAAGAGCTCAGAGGACCCCTCTCTAGCCTCAGGTTCAAAGTACAGCAAACAGAGATAAACACTCTAGTAAAAGGTACATTTACAAGTTGAGAAAACAGAGTAAAACTAACACTCCTTGCCTGGCTGTTTACTTACAAGTTTGAAATATGAGAGACTTGTTTAGAAAGATGTGGAGAACCTGGATTGATGTCTGGTCCCTCTCAGTCCCAAGAGTGAACGAACTCCCAAACAAAGAGCACAAACAAAAGCCTTCTTCCCCACCCCCAAGATTTGAAAGTATCTTGTCCCCTTATTGGTCCTTTGGGTCAGGTGTCAGCCAGGTTACCTGAGCTTCTTAACCCTTTACGGGTAAAAGGATATTGGAGTCTCTGGCCAGGAGGGATTTTATAATACTGTACACAGGAGAGCTGTTACCCTTCCCTTTATAGTTATGACAAATTGCATCATGTTATTCCTAGAAGTCATGGATGATGCAATCTTAATGAAGCTTACATCACTCTGCTGAACAAATTGCCCTATATCAGCTCTAGAAATCATACAGTGTCATACTCCCTTATTTGTCAGTGTTTGATTTTGCAAAGGGACACATTTCTGTTTAGCCAAAGTGAGCAGAGATGCCTCGTACTTGTGTGAACAGTGCAGATCACTTCTGCTATGTTTGTGGTGAAGTGACTTTTGCATCACAAAAGTGTAGTATAACCACTATGGTTAAGAAAGCCTATCACCTTTATTTTGGCTGCAAAATTGGAGATCAGGACAAGAGGTGGGCCGCACACATATGCTGCAACACTTGTGCAACAAATCTTCGCCAGTGGTTGAACAGGAAAAGGAAATCTATGCCTTTTGCAGTGCCAGTGATTTGGGGAGAGCCAACAGATCATACCAGCAATTGTTACTTCTGCATGGTACCTCCAGTTGGGAAAGGTGTGTCAAAGAAGAAAAAGTGGACTGTGCATTATCCAAACATTCCATCAGCTATACGCGCAGTACCCCAAGGAGAAGGACTGCCGGTTCCTGATGCACCAGAATCATTCTCACTTGAGTCAGACGAGGAAGAGGAAGAGGATGAAACTTCTGGTCCTGAATCATCAATGTCACAGGACCCACATTTTCTCCCATCCTTCTCCTCTGAGCCACACCTCACAACACAAGGTGAACTGAATGACCTTGTCAGGGATTTGGAACTACCCAAGAGTAAGGCAGAGCAGTTGGGCTCCAGACTACACCAGTGGAATCTCCTGGCAGGTGATGTTAGGGTTTCCATGTTCCGTGACCGTCAAAAGGATCTTGTCCCATTCTTTTTCATGGAAGGTGATCTTGTAGCCTGCAACAACATCAATGGTGTGATGGCAGCCCTCAACATCATTCACGATCCACATGAGTGGAGACTGTTCATTGATTCATCGAAGACGAGTCTTAAAGCTGTTTTACTGCATAATGGCAATGTTTTGCCATCAATTCCAGTTGGTCATGCAGTCCATATGAAGGAAACCTATGACAACATGAAACAACTTTTGAGGTGCGTAAACTATGACCAACATCAGTGGCAGCTTTGTGGCGATTTGAAGGTTGTTGCTCTCTTGCTTGGTCTGCAGACTGGATACACAAAGAACTGCTGTTTTCTCTGCGAATGGGATAGTCGTGCAAGAGATTCCTACTACATCAAGAAAGATTGGCCACTCCGACAGTCATTGGAGCCTGGGAGGAAAAGTGTTCAGCATCCACCACTTGTTGAATCAAGGAACATTTTGTTACCACCCGTACACATCAAGCTGGGTCTGATGAAGAACTTTGTCAAGGCCATTGACAAAACACAAGCAGTTTTCAAGTACCTCCGTGGAAAATTTCCAAGGTTAAGTGAAGCTAAGATAAAAGAAGGTGTCCTTGTTGGTCCTCAGATTCATGAACTTCGAGATGATGCATTTGACCATGCACTGCGTGGCAAGGAAAAGACGGCATGGAAAGCCTTCCAGTTAGTGGTAATAAATTTTCTCGGAAACAACAAAGCAGACAACTACAGGTTGTTGGTGGAAAACCTCCTCAAGGCATACAAAAGCCTTGGTTGCAACATGTCACTAAAGATACATTTTTTGCACTCTCATCTAGATTTTTTTCCACCGAACTGCGGAGCAGTGAGCGACGAGCACGGCGAGCGATTTCACCAGGACATTGCAACAATGGAGAAACGCTATCAGGGCAAATGGAGCCCATCAATGCTTGCAGACTATTGCTGGACAGTGACAAGAGATGCTCCATTTAATGAATACAAGAGACAAGCCAAGAAGCGCCGAGTAGACACTGAATAGGACTAAACTATGTACAGAATAGTTTTTTGCCTTTTGTTTCATAATAAATTTTATTTATATAACCCTTTTGCTGATTTTTAAAGTGTTACATAAACAAGACAGGTGAAGTATTATCATGTAAAGCAACCATAAACACATGAAAAGACTTAGGTTTACAATTTATGAATACAATTCTACTATCTACACAATATTCATAGACATAAAATGTACAAACTTAAATATCTTAGTAACAGTAGCCAATCAGTTGTTTTAATTGTCATATTTGAATTCAGCACATCAAAATACATAATAAATAGCACATTTTATCTCTGAAGCAGATGACTTCTCAAAAATTGTAGACTAGTGTTATTTCCCAGTTTCCACTAGCAGCCATGTTAGTCTGTATCCGCAAAAAGAACAGGAGTACTTGTGGCACTTACAGACTAACAAATTTATAACTAGTTAAGCGACCCCCGAGCATGCTCAAATAAATTTGTTAGTCTGTAAGCTGCCACAAGTACTCCTGTTCTTTTTTTCAGTTTCCACTGAATTGCAGAAGCGTTTTTGACAACTGGTTAATTTAAATCAGCTCCTAGCAATTCAAGGATAAAGGAGGTATGTTGCCTCCTTGCCATGGTCCCTAGACCAGCTTCAGGACCAATGCAGGGATGAATCGCTTGTAGTATCTTGGAGATGTTCCATCCAGATTCCTGACCTGGGCTCTGGAATGAGGAGATTGCCACCAGCGAATCTTACCCAAGTTTTTACAATGAGCCATCACAAGCAGGGACAAACCTTTGGGAGTTTACTGAGTGCTGTCTAGATATCCATGAAGTGCACACATTTGTAAAGTTGTGGTAATATCTGTATTTTGAACATATCAAGCATCGGCATTTTGATTTAAGGCAATTTGGGACACAACAGGCCTGCACTGCCTTTTGAAGAACAAGACTTCCTCAGATTCATTTCTGAGTACCAGCCCATTAAAAAAAAAAAAAAAAAAAAAACACACACCTTTTCTCACCTGTATTTCCTCTTGCACTTGTACCCACTGGCAGTAATAGATGCAACCGATGACTCCCACACACCTACCAACTGATCTATAAATTCTGTTAACACATCACAGGGTTACATACATGTGCACATACAGAGGATGTTAGATAAAGGTCTGACAAGGTGGCAAACACATAGCTCTTACTGGCTGTTGCTATCATACTATTGACTGGAGCAGCCATTTATGAAGATGCTAAATAACTGTTTCAGCAAGCGAATACATTTTTAGAGGCATCTACTTTTTAATCAGCTTCTACTGTGATGTTTCTGTCTTTGAGTCCTACCAAGGAGCAAAAGTTTGGCCTAGTTCAGTGGGGTACTATAAATTTTCACCTAATGGATTTGCACAAGTGTTAGGGAATCTATATTTAACATTTCTGACGGCACTCACTGTTCTTTCTCCAGGTAAAGTAAAAATAAATGAATCTGCAACCAAAATCAATACAACTAATAAAAACTATCCTCAAAATAGTACATATAAAAAGAAAAGAACTACTGTAATTAAAAGAAAATATAATTTAGATTAAGCTAAACAAACATGTCTTCTCTTTGTCCTCTTCACATAATGATAGCAGCTTGTCTAATATAGAGGGACTGGTAACGGGAGATGAAGCTTTTCATTTTTGGTCACTCCTTTCAATCTGGCCCAGGTTGTTTGGACAGAAAGTGGCTAACATCTGCTCTCTGTTTGGTGGCTCATGTGCTCAAGTGTTGGTAACTTCATTACAGTTTCTAGCACTCAGGTGTCTATGCTATTAGTGGCAGCCAAAAGCAGCACCAAGGCAGCAAAAGACTGAACGGAATGGAATACTCTCTCATCCCTTGGTCATTACAGAACAATGTTGAAGCACTGTGGGCTTGACCTGAAGCCCAGTGAGTCAATGGAGACTTTAAATCAGAGATCTTTTGGCAGGACAACAGAATAGCTTGTACTCTTGCTGCCTATGCTGTATCTCCACTGTGGATAAACAGAGCTTTAGCTTTTAGGATGGTCAATGCAGAGTCATTAATGACCACTAAATTCACTTAAGAAAGGGTAATTGTACTACACATTCCTCTTGCTCCACATACTGCCACCATCTGCATCCAACATCTTTCACTGAGTTGCAGGCAGTGATTTCACTAAATGTATTACAATTCTTCTGTAATCGTTTCAAAGCAGTATAGTATTTATAATAAAACCAACACCTTTGTTGCTGGCAGACTGCCCTCTAAATACAACTGCCTTGGTCATACAATTTGGGTGGAATACTATTGATTTGTATAAAGGGGAGATGACCAGAAAGGAGGAACATCATCTCTTACTACTTCCATGGAGGAGTCATAGAAGAGTTACTGAAATCTTCCAGACAATTTCAGGCTACAAAGAAGAAAACGTGCCTAAGACATGGGCGCAGAGTTGAAGGTAGGGCAGCAGGGAGTGAAAAGCAGCTCAGTCCTATCAGAAAGTTACGTAACTAAAGTTCCCAGTGAGTTATAACCTAAAGACAGTTTCACTTGAATTAATACAATATATATTTACGAGTTGTTAGGTCTCAAAGATGTTCAAAAATAGACTGATATTTGATTTTCTGTGCAGATTTTTACTGCTTGTGAAAGGTGCCAAACTGAAAACCTAATTTAATGACATTTTCTGGTTATTCTCAGAACAATTATAACACGGGTTCATTATTCGCCCAAAATGCTCCATCAATTTTGCAAGTCCACCCACTCAGTTCCATGACTGTTAACAATGCAGGAGCCCTAGGATAGACCAAGGATTGGCAACTTTTGGCATGCGGCCCACCAGGGTAAGCACCCTAGTGGGCTGGGGCGGTTTGTTTACCTGCCACGTCCGCAGGTTCAGCTAATCGCGGCTCCCACTGGCCGCGGTTTGGCGCTCCAGACCAATGGGGGCCGAGGGATGTGCTGGCCGCCGCTTCCTGCCACCCCCCATTGGCCTGGAGTGCCGAACTGCGGCCAGTGGGAGCCACAATCGGCCAAACCTGCGGACGCAGAAGGTAAAAAAAACAGCCCGGCCTGCCAGGGTGCTTATCCTGGTGGGCCACTTGCCAAAGGTTGCTGATCCCTGATTTAAACATTTTGTCAATAAAACCTGCAATGGGCAGGTAGAGCTTCTAATACTACCGGCAGCTGCCAGCTCATATACACTAGGGCTTTGAACTGTGCTAACACCACCAGAGCAACCTTGGGACATTTTGCAAAATATTATAAGAAACACTGAATAAAAGATGGTCCCTATCCAGAATAATGTAGGATCTAATTAAAACACAAAGCACAAGTGGGTATAAACCAACCAGAAGGAACAGGGGAGGGTGGACAAGGGAAGCAGTAATAAGAACATGCATTTATATATCCCAGATATGTGCACAGCTATATTTTTTTAAGTCAGTGGAGTGGTCTGAACCAGCAGATTCCAACACAGGATCAGGGCCTTAGGCCCTTCTCTAAAGCCCACAGAGAGGAAATGGTGTAAAGAGTATTACACAGCTTTGAGTTCAATGAAAGAAACTGATCCTGCCTCCAGAAGGATGATTTTTTAGGAGATTTTCATCCACATTAAAATAACTTGATAGTCTCCAGTGAAAAATGGGCAGGAGTGAGGAGTATCAGATAGTATATACTGGAAAATGAATGGGGAAAATCAACTTATATCAAATTTTATAAATGTTGTACAAGTACAAACGTAAGGACCTGTATACAAATAGCAGCCATATATTCTTTAAACTAGTCTTTGATCATTAAAAACACTTATAAATAAAATCCTACCCGTGGCTTTACAGATGCTCCATGACTAATGCAAGTGTTCTGTTCCAGAACGCCTTGTGTAACTCGAATTTTGCGTAAGTCGGAAATGTATCTCCAACGATTACGCAAAAACAAAACAAATCAAAAACAAAAGAAAAACCCTCCTATTTCTAGCTTACGGAACTTTTTCCGTAAGCTCGGATTTGCATACGTCGGATTTACGTAACTTGGGGAGAGTCTGTACACTGTATGCCATCAGAAGTAGATTATTGTAGAATATATTGCATGGAGTAGGTAGCACTGCGTACTGTAACCCAAATGTTAGAATCTTCCCTTGAAAAATTGAAAGTCTTCTTGGAATTCATGATTGGAATTCAACTGAGCATCTTCATGTTTGGTGAAATGGAAATCAATGGATTTTCTGTGGGTTTGGGGAGAGGGTGTTATTCATCTGAAAAATGATTCTGAGTGATGTTTCTAATAAGTAAAATATCACATCACTGCCTGAGCGGCCTGTTACAATTAAAATCAGCATTCACTACAGAAATACATAAATGGCTCAAGTCACTGATGTTAAGATTTGAGTCTTTTTTTTTTTTAACACAAAGCCGGCGAAGCTAGAGAGATTTAAAAAAAAAAAAAAAAACAATGAATTTGACATTCTACTTGATGGAAATCATGTAATAGACCATCTATTCCTAATATATTCATAACTCACCAGCTGTGAAGCCACTAATGATTATCAAGTTACCATTACCTCATCCTCTATGTTGACAGGTAAAACCATTGTGTGGTATTTTTAATATATAGTGTGCACCTTATCAAGTTGGATAGAATAACTTTCTTTAATATTTAATGCCCAGGCTCAATATGACTGTCTTAGTACCTCTTCAGTTGGTGAGTATAGTAACAGTTTTACTGAGCTATAAAACATTCTGAAATCTCCCTTGCTTTTTCTGAGGTACTGAGCAAACAAAGCAAAGAATAATCATGAATAATGCAAGTGAAGAGAAGTGAGTGTGTGTGTGTTTAAGACATTCAACACTCCACATCCAGCAGTGCTGCAAGTCAGGGCGTACCTAAGAAATTAGGGTCTGACCCAGCAAACACTTGCTTAGGATAGCAAGTATGCTCATTGACTTTGGTTGGACCACATGTAGGCCAGATTTTCATTGGCTCTTTTGAAGGGCTCAATGCAGAAGAGGAAGTGCACAAGCAGCCCCTCCCTTCTGGGCTTGCTGTGCCGGGGTAGAGACAACTGCACTCCCTGTGCTTGCAGAAATACATTGACTGCCTTTGTTGGATTCCTCTGGAGATGCAACGTGCTCCTGGTGGAGCAGACAGTAGGCAGAGTGGAAGTTAAATGGACATTTTCCTCTGGACTTCAATGGAAATTGGATCAGACCATTATCCCAGTGCAAAGCAAGTGTAAGACATCAGCCAGTCAAAGTAGTATTGTTTCACACATGCTTTGCACTTGTATAAATGAAAACATAGGAAGAAGGACAATGGTGTATTGGTATCAAGAACTTTTCCCCTGAGTAGAGTTAAATACTGGGGGGCTGTGTACTATACTGCAAAGGTGTGGGAAAGTGTGCACATTCACCTTGTGAAATGAGGCAGGACTATGCCTCCTGGCCCCAGTGTGAGCCATTGTGTAATTTACACAATCTACTTCTCCTCACTCTCCAAAAATGACTGGCCAGATTGTTGCATTGAGCCATGGGCTCACTTTAGAGGTGGAGCACAGATATTCCACCCTGTGACAGTCCACGGCCCTAGTGTCAGGGCAGCGGGGCCTATTGGTCACTGTCTACAAAGCAGCCCTTCAGTGCAGGGCAGCGTGGCCTAGCGGCCAGAGTCTATAAAGTTGGGGCACCCACTAAGGGGTGCGGCAACCCCTGTATGGGGGCCCGGGTCCACCCCAACCGAGGGCCTTAACATTGGCGTAGCAGCTTGCCACTGACTCAGCGGGGGGGGGTCCTACCGAAACCCGCTGAGGTTTCCTGAGCGTGAAGTACCACTCCGTCACCCTCTCGGGGTCACTTCCTACCAGAGTCTGTGCTGGTGTTTCCCATGCGGTGTCGGGTTCTCTGTGTTCAGCAGGGCCAGTCGTCTCCGGGGGCTCCTCCAGTCGCCGGGGTGCGGGCAGGCCATGAAAGGCTTCGGTTCCCGGTGCAGTCAATGGCTGTGGCTGGCCCTTCACAGGAGTTTCCAAGGCAGGTCCTTCCCCTGCGGCCTCCCACCCAGAATGAGCTGGGCTCCCTCCCTTTATACTGCTATAGCGCTTGGAGCATGCCCAGTCTCATCAGGGAGGCAGAACTTCCACTGTCCATAATATGGGCTTAACCCTGTCCGGGCTAGTGCGGGGTAAGCAGATCCTGTCACACACCCCATAGGAAGCTCAGCGAGGGATTGTGCCACAATTGCTCTACAAGCTACCTGGCATGTGAGGCACTGTGCACACTGCATGACCCGATCTGGTGGTGTCCCTTGCTCCCCTTTCCACAGTTGGCTAACTCCATAGGCCAGGGCAGAGAAGGATCACCCACGGGCCACTTCCTCATTGCTACCTTTGGCACAGTTTACACACCTTGGGGTGAGCATTTACTGTGCTCCTGTTGGTGACTGTCCTAGCCCTTGCGCAGAGTGGAAGAAAGGTTCCATGTGCCCTTCAATACCACTAACGTCCACAAAAGCCAGCGGCAATCTGGCCCAAAGCTTTTACAGGCTTTGGGGGGAAATTGTGCCTCTCTATTTCGTTTCTTTCCCTCCTGATTCTGCCATCCAGACTCCCAAATGAATAGTAACTTACCCCACCAGTAGTACCACTCAACTCAAGGCAATTACTGGCATAAGAGACTTCTCAGAAGAAGGGTTATGGAGTCAGACCCAAACATAGTAGCTGGTTTTCAACATAATTAATCTTTTAAAAGAAGAAAGGTTGACAAAGCTATGAAGCAGATGTGGAAATCAATAAAACATAAAAAAAGGAGTTGAAACCTATGCTGGAATAGTCAGCATAAAACCATGACTCTCTTGAGTCTGGTTCCGTCAACCAAAGTTAGAACACTAGGAACAAATCCTATATTTCCAAGATTTTGGCCTGAACTTAGCATCCTTACTCAAATTGATTTCAAGGGTATGGCTTGAAGGGTGTTAAAATATGCCTTAAGTTTGCTGAGTAATAAGTAATGAGTTTGGGGGCCCTTTGTTTTTTAAGCAACAGAAAACTACAGAGTGGTTCAAATTGCCAATATCCACGTTCCCAGTGGATTTCCAAAATGGGGATCATGAGACAAATGTATGTTTAACTGGTTTTGAAAAGGCTACATGAGGGATGGATGGTGGATCTTGTATCTCAGCATTCTCTCTATTGGTGCATTTGTCATTTGGTGCATTCTCTCCATTGGTGCATTTTCTCCTAAATTACTAAGACATCAGGACTGCATGGAGATCTTTAAAATAAAGAGATTTATGGAGCCTTAGAACAATAAAATGGCCTAGAGGCCACCAGACAATAATGACTAATTTTTTATTCTATTCATTAAAGCTAGAATGGAAGCATTAAATGGAGTATAACTTTGGGGCCCATTTTCAAGTAACCGTCTCTGGCTATATGCTATAACCATTTTAAAACTTTTAGTAATTTGCAAGCTGCTAAATGTTTTGCTTTTCCTTTTTGTACCCTTTACAAATTTCATTATTTTTTCTTGGGTTCTGCATTCATTAAACATAAGCACATTAAAAAAAAAAAAAAAAAAAAAGTTAGGCTTCCCTGCCCTCCACACTCTATCAACAAGACCAATGGTGATTTGCTACAGGTATTTCCCACCATTACAAATGAAATAAAAGTGATTGCGACAGCTTCCACACTAATGCATTTAGCCCATGCTGCCCTTGTGAACAATTGTTACATTTTTTTTTAGATGAATTTTAAGAGCTTTCAAGGTATGTAATGCCCTGGCAGCTGCATTTTGCTGCAATGGAATGTGTGTATGTTCCTTTGACTCGCCAGCTTTCTACTCAGTGCTGTCACTTTAGAATGCTTTCCTGGCACATGGGGCAACAATAGAGATGTGTTTGCCCACATGTTTGTGCTGTGGACACAGAAGTTGGTCCAATAAAAGATATTTCCTCACCCCCCTTGTCTCTCCCATATTCTGGGACCAACACTGCTATAACACCACTGCAAACAACATTAACATAAAATACAATTTCAGAGTCTACATTTCAAAGGGAGAGTGGTACAGGCTACACTAAGCATGGTCTATGCATTTTGCTTATTATACCACTTATTTGTATTGTAGTAGTGCCTAGAGACACAAAATAAGAATCAGGGCTCCACTGTAATAGGTGCTATAGCAGCCAAGTAGCATGATTTAAAAACAAACAAAGAAATAAAAAGATTTCATAGAATAGCATGAGTTAATCTAAATTACTGTACTGTCATTTACACTGAATGGAGTTGCTGTATGTGTTGTAGAAAATACAGCATGAGTCACTTAAAATGGAAAAGAAATTAATGCAATATTCATACATGTGGAAAATGAAACACTAATTTTTCCCAAAGGCTTTTTATTTCATGAGAATTAATTTACAGAGTAACAGTAAATTAGTTCAGTTAATTTATATTGAACATGTCACTTAAACACATTTGACTAATTCTATGCCCCATTAAAAAGTACCCTTTAAGGGTATGGTTATTAGTTTAAGAGTTATGGTAATAAAGCCATCCACACTGATTTTCTGGTGGGATGGGGTGGGGAGGGGGTTGTGGATTTTGGGGGGATATTTTTGCCCCTTCTTTGCACTATAGAACAATAAAGAGATTGATGTATAGACAGTTTAGACTAGCAAAAGTCAAATAGACCAAGTTAATAAGATTAGATCAATTGCACTAGTAGGTGATTTGTTAACTTCATTTAGCAGCAATAAATTGCAAAAGGACAAAGCCATATTAAGTCATTTGCAGGGAGCCCATCATAGTTTATGTATAATAAAATATTTTTGAAAAATGACCTGCCAGGTTTTATACAAATTACGTAAGGTGATACCAGCTGTAACAAATTGCAGTGTGTACTTTTTGATGTTTTATTTATTAAAAAGGGGAGAAATTCATCGTACATGGGTTCTGATAAGAGGATATCATATCCTGGCTTTTTTCATTGAATTGGTGTTACATATATTACAATAGGAACATGGTTGTTATCTGTGTGTCCCAGGATACCTTTCTGAGCTGACACAGATGCCTTCTTTATTATACCATTATACCTGATCAAACAACACATTTTATCAGCTATATTTTCCCCTTGGTTTAAAATCATGCCCCCCCCCCCATATAAAATATTAGCTTCATTCTTCTGTATATGGCAAACATAAAGTAAGTGATAAATGCTATTATGTTTGAAAAAGAAAACATAGTTGACATTGTATAATTATTTATACACTGGAAGTCCTAATTCTTCAAAACACTCAGCACCCTTACCTCATATCCATAGCTTTCAATGGGTGATGGACATCCAAAGTCCAAAATATAGGCTTAGTGCAGGTGAACATGTAAACTTTGGATGCTTAGCTGATGCTTATGTTAGAACTTCTATGGCCAATGTTATTTTCTCTCTCATATGTATATATAAACTCCTACTTTTATGGGAAAGCAACAACAACTTGAGAGAGAATCACTCCTAGAGTGGTGCAGCCCACACTAAGCATAGTGCATACAATTTGCTTATTATACCACATATTGGTATTGTAGTAGTACCTAGAGACCCCAAAGAAGCACCAGGGCTCTATGGTGACAGGTGCTATACAAATATATAATAAGAGACAGTCCCTGGTCTAAATTGCTCACAGCTCTAAACCCTAATCCTGCAATATGGTCCATATCTCATGGCAGGATCAAGGCCTTAGTTTAAGACAAGGCAAGTGAAACAAACAATTGAGAGGCCAGGGAGGGAGTATGAGATAGTGATAAGAATAGAGTTTTGTGTACATTAGTAATGTGCACAATTTAAAGATTTTGAATGTTTTGTGTAATCATGATCAGTAACAGGAATCTTAGCTCTCAGCTTACCTAGCAATTACTAAGCTGGTAACATTAGGGTCCGCTCCTGTGTCCTGGAGTGGGCTTCTGATGATGATTATTATAACCACAAGTAATAAACCTATTTTTAATCAATTGTAGAATAGAGAGAAACAAAATGAAACTGTAAACAATAAATTGAAATAATAAATATTAGAGAGCAAATACAAAATAAAAGTAGAAAGTGATAGAAAAGAAGGGATGAAGATAGCAGTTTTACTGTTTGATCGTGCAGTCCTTATGTTAATATTGCAATTGATTGTATACATTCCTTAAACGGGACTGTGACACTCAGTACTCCATGTTCACCACTTTTATGTGGTTATAATATATTTTGTACAAAGTATGCCTTGTAAGGTATCATTTGAAAACTCATGATCTCCTGACTATTATTATCCTGTTGAAATGTGTATAACAATGCGGCATGTGAAATTATGAGATTTTGCTGTATGATTTTGCTGAAATATGTTGTAATTCTGGACAACACCCTTAAGCCAATTCCTCAGAGAGAAAGACACACTGGCATACCAGCGAAGTGCTAAAAAGCCATTACCTGCTTAATCAGAGATTTACCAGCAGGGGAATTGTAAACAGGAAATTTACAGTTCATCTGAAAGACAGTTTACAGCTCAAGTATGCAATGGCACTGTCTGCCCACCTGACCCAGCAAGGATTTTTCCAGCAAGAAAAGGTCTGGGTTATAAGAAGGGGAGAAAAAATGCCTCTAGCTACCTTTCCTCTCCATCGTACCTGAAGAACCACTGAACTAAGGGGAGTGGTCCCAGGCTGAAGGGAAATCCAGCCTGTGAACTCAGAACTGTAAACTGACAACTGTGAACTGAGAATTGCCTGCAGCATCTGGTGTATTGAGAATAATGTTTGATTCAAATCTTATTTAGCTTGGTAAAGTTTGGGAATTAGCTTGTGGTTTTATTTTTATTTCTTTTGTAACCAATTCTGACTTTTATGTCTTACCACTTATAATCATGTAAATCTATCTTTCTCTAGTTAATACATTAGTTTTATTGTTTTATCTAAACCAACATGTTTGATTGAAGTGTCTCAGAAACCTCCACTCTAGACAAAAAGGCTGGTGCATATTCATTACCCATTGTTATAATGACCAACTAATGAGCTTGTACCATCCAGTGGGCTACTGAACAGTACAAGATGAACATTTCTGGGGGGCAAGGCTGGGACTCAGGTATATGCGGGTGTCTCCCTGTACCAATTCCTGGATAGCTGGGCACAGCATTCATGTACTCAACTGGGAGTGACTTTGCATGCTGGTGGCTGTGAGTGAGCAGAGCCTGGAGAGTTTGCTGTTCACTAGCAAAGCAGTATATAAAGGCATCCCAGGATGGGGAGCTAAGGGGACACAGCAATTCAGTAGTTCAGTTTTCACCCTGGAGAATGTCACAGGGACCTAAGCTTTCATGACATTTTTCCTTGCTATATTGCATACTTCAAGCTAGTCATTCATTAACAGCAGCATCTGATAATGCTAACATGCAGCCTTTCTGGGTAGGTAGAGATGAATACCTCCTGTGCCTAAAAATTTGTTTTTATATTTTTCTATCAAATTGTATTTAACCATTAAGTTTCCCCTTTTAAAGATGTGTTAAGCTTTGTCAAATGACATAGAACACACAGGGACCCTCTTTTATGTATGTGTACTTAAAAATACACTCATCTTTTCTTCTAACACTTGCTTCCAAAAATTACTTATTTTCATTAAGTCTGAAAGACGAATTTACAGGACATTTGGAAGAGCAACAGCATAAACCGGACACTCTAAGCTTCAGTTTCTTCATGATCTTGGGTGCTCTATATCAGTGGTTTTCAAACTGCAGGTGTAAGGCCCTAGGTCGCGGCGGCTCTGGTCACCACTGCCAACGGTAGTGCTGCCTGGCTAAGGCAGGCTAGTTCCTACCTATTCTGACACTGTGCTGCACCCCAGAAGCGGCCAGCAGCAGATCCCACTCCTAGATGGGGGTGGGAGGCTCTGGGGCTCCACATGCTGCCCCCATCCCATGGAACAGCTCCGCACTCCCATTGACCAGGAACCAACCAATGGGAGCTGGGATGGCAGTGCCTGTGGGCGACAGCCGCATGGATCCGCTTGCATGCCTCCACCTAGGACCTGGGCCTGCTGCTGGCTGTTTCACGTGTGCAGCACAGTCTGCGGTGCCAAGGAGGACAGGAAGCTTGCCTTAGCACCCCTGCTGTGCCGCTGACTGGGAGCCACCTGAAGTAAGCCCATGCCCCAACCCCACAACCCAATCCTCTGCCCCAGCCCTGAGAGCCACCCCCCCCCAAATCTGGAGCCCCTTCCTGCACTCCAAACACCTCATACCCAGCCCCACCCCAGAGCCTGCATCCCCAGCCCAGAGCTGTGACCTTCTCCCGCACTTCAACCCCCTGCCCTAGCCCAGTGCCCCCTCCCTCACTCTGAACCCCTCATTCCTGGCCCCACCCCACAGCCCTCACCCCCAACCCTCTGCCCCAACCTTGAGTCCCTCCCACACCATGAACATCTCATCCCCAGCTCTGTTGGGTCATGGGCATCAACAATTTTCTTCAACCGGGTCTCCAGAAAAAAAGTTTGAAAACCACTACTCTATATAACTTATTTGAGATCCTAAGATGTGTCAGTTTTAAGACTTTGCTCCTTACAGCTTTTTAATTTGAAGGTAGAATGTTGATTCAGTCATCCTCTGAACAATGCAAATCTTGCTCTTGCATTTATTTAACTTTTCATCTCCGCACTGTGATAGTACATGGTATGGAAAAAAGTCTAATGTTTTGTATATTAGGCCCTAATTCATCAGAGGACAATCAATGAATTCAAGGGACTACTCACATGTTTAGAATAGGCATGTGCTTAATTATCTTGCTGAATTGAAGCCTTAGGAATGGTCTGCAAAATATTTTTCATGTTGATCCCAAACTGATCCCCTTAAGAAGAAAGAGTTGAGGGACAATATATAATGAGTTTTCTCCCTTGCTCAAACATTTTGTTTGGAGATTTACAAAGGGCTCGTATTTGGTGTTCTTATTTAAATCAGCAATTATTAATGCATCAAAATTGAAGTCAAGGTGACTACTTATGATACATAAAGTTTAAGCACCTATATATACACATATCTGCAGGATCAAGGCCCTAAATTGTATTGAAAACCCTCTTTGAAATCTATCTTTTATGTTAGATTCAAACTGCCAGCAGGTTTATCTGCGTTACATAGTGTCATAAGCTTACTATGTATGGGGTTAACAGAATAAGGCCTTGAAAGTGCTCTTTGCTGTATATATAAAGAAGTACCATAATAATTATAAGAATAGGGGGCTGCACTTATTCTCTTCCCCAAAATTTCCCTGTTCCCACTCATTCACAGGGATGTTGCCCATCCCCAATGCAATGGCTGAATATATCTAATTTCTGAAGCCTTTTAGGATAATTTGGGATGAAAGGCACTATTATATATATGTAGATTATTAATAAAAATGCATGCAATTAAATTCCAAATAATCACTAAGTTCTTCGATTTATAGCTCATAAGAGAACTAGAGAGGAGATACCACAAACAAAACTGCAAAGCTGAGGTCATTAGGCAACCACAGTAGGAAAAGTCTTGAAATGTAAAAAGACTGAAAACAGTGAAAGCTCTAGTGGGTGAGTAGCAACTTGGAATGCTGAAGGAGGAAGAAAAGATGGTTAGAAAAATGTTAACAGATCTTCAAGACTGGAATTACTGAGATGCCATAGGTAATCCACATCACCCCAATCTAAAAGAAGGAAAGAAGCTAGGAAGAGCACAGGAAATTATGAGTCTGACCGTTGCTATGCAGGATCCCAGACATTTCTTAAGGATGAGATCATAAAGCATCTGCGGAAATATGAGCAAGGGTCCATAAAGTAAATCTTGCATGAAAGAATATTATGCTATTTTTGGATGAGATATGAGGCAGTGAGGGAGGGAGAGACCAAATGTATTCCTGATGCAACTTCACCCCACCACTTCAATAGAGTTACATCAGAGATGAATTAGTCCAAAGTTCTTCAATGTCAAGACCACCTAAAATACAATTATTAAACCAATGCACACTTCAAAGTCAGTACAGGGACACAGGAACATCTATATTGGATCATAGCAGTAGTTCATCTACTCCAATTATCCTGCCTCCAAGAGTAGCAGATAGTGGCCAGTCACAGCTACTCCAGAAGAAAATGCACAACACCCCAAAGAAGGCAGTTATGAGATAATCTATGTGCAGCGGATATAACCCTAGCCATTAATGACTTCTTCTTGAAGCAGCTAGTCCTGGAACCCACAAGGGGAGAGGACTAAATCAAGAATTGCCTCTAAGTGGCACACAGGATCTAGTCCAAGAGGTGAGTATGGCTAAACCACTTGGTAACAGTAACTATAATGTAATTACATTTAACATCCTTGTAGGGGAGTGGGAGTAATACCAAAGAAGCCCACCACAGTAGCATTTAACTTCAAAAAGGGAAAGTATACAAAAAGAGGAAGCTAGTTAAATGGAAATTAAAAGGAAAAGTCAGAAGAGTGAAATGCCTGCAAGCTGCATGGAAACTTAAAAAAAAAAATAATAGTGTCTCAAATTAAACGTATATCACAAAGAAAAACAAGGAAAATACACACACACACACACACACACACGGCCATCATGACCAAACAATGGAGTAAAAGAGGTGGAGGCAAAAAGGCATCCTTTAAAAATTGGAAGTCAGATCCCACTGAGGAAAACAGAAAGGAACATATACTTTGGTAATTAAATTGTAAAAGTATAATTAGGCAGGCCAAAAAAGAATTTTAAGGACAACTAGCAAAAGACACAAAATTAATAGCAAAAAATATGTAAAGTACATCAGAAGCAGAAAGTCTGACAAATAATCAATGGGGACAATTGAGGTGCTAAAGAAGCACTCAAGGAAGACACGGCCATTATGGGAGAACAAAATGAATTATTTGCATTTGTCTTCACTACAGAGGCTGTGAGGGAGAGTCCAACACCTGAGCCAACACATTCTTTTTAGGTGACAACAGTAATAAGTAACCTTGAAGGAACTCAGATATGAAATTACACAACTACTAACTGTGGTATGTAACCTATCACTTCAATCAGTCTATGTACCAGATGACTGGAGGATAGCTAATGTAACTTCAATTTTTAATAAAGGGGATCCTGGCAATTAAGCAGCCATGGAATATGAGGGAAGGTCCTCTCTTGGATCAGTAACTGGTTAAAAGAAAGGAAACAAAGGGTAGTAATAGATGGTCAGCTCTCTCAGTGGAGAGAGGTAAATAGCAAGGTCCTCCAAGGATCCCTACTGGCACCAGTGCTGTTCAACATGTTCATAAATTATCTGAAATAAGGGATGAATAGTGAAGTGGCAAAGTTTACACATGATAAAAAATTACTCAAGATAGTTAAGTCCAAAGCAAATTGCTAAGAGTTACAAAGGGACCTCACAAAACTGTGAGACTGGGAAACAAAATGGCAGATGAAACTCAGGGTTGATAAATGCAAAATAATGCATATTGGAAAACATAATCCCAACTATGCATACAAAATGAAGAGATCTAAATTAGCTGTTAATCCTCAAGAATGATCTTGGGATCATTGTGGATAGTTCTCTAAAAAACATCTGCACAATGTGAATCAGAAATCAAAAAAGCTAACAGTGTTAGGAACCATTAGAAAAAGGATAGATAAGACATAACATAGCATCATGCCACTATGTAAAGCTGTGGTACACCCACACCTTTAATACTGCATGCAGTTCTGGTCACCCCATCTCAAAAAAGATATATTAGAATCGGAAAAGGTAGAGAGAAGGGCAACAAAAATGATTAGGGGTATGGAACAACTTCCATATTAGGATAAATTAAAAAGACTGGAACTGTTCAGCTTGGAAAAGAGATAACTAAGGGAGGACATGATAGAGGTCTGTAAAATCTTGACTGGTGTGGAGAAAGTGCATAAGGAAGTATTCTTTACTCATTTACATAACATGAGAACCAAGGGTCAACCAATGAAACTAATAGGCAGCAGTTTTAAAACAAACAAAAGGAAGTACTACTTCAGAAAATACACAGCCCACCTCTTGAACTCATTGCCATGGAATGTTGTGAAGGCCAAATGTGGGGGGCGGAAGGATGGAGAGATACCTATCTCATAGAACTGGAAGGGACTTGGAAAGGTCATCAAATCCAGTCCCCTGCCTTCACAGCAGGACCAAATACCACCCCTCACAGATTTTTGCCCCACATCCTAAATGGCCTACTCAAGGATTGAGCTCACAACCCTAGGTTTAGTAGGCCAATGCTCCAACCACGGAGCTATTCCTCTGAATTGTAGTAAAAAAAGAATTAGATAAACTCATGGAGGATAGATCCACTAATGGATATTAGACGATATGGTCAGGGATGCAACCCCATTCTCTGGGTGTCCAAAAGCCTCTGATTGCCAGATGGTGGGACTGAATGACAAGAAATGGGTCACTTGATAATTACTCTGTTCTGTTTGTTGCCTCTGAAGCATCTGGCATTGTCCACTGTTGGAAGACAGGATACTGGGCTTGATGGACCATTGGTCTGACCCTGTACGGTCATTATTATGTTCAATGTGGCTTAGCCCTGAAGCTTGAGGGCTTAAATCCATTCCCAAACTATTGTGTTTTTTTATAAGACTAATTATTGTAATTTTGGATATTCTTGTTATCCATATACATGTGCAATCCTATTTAATCCTGCTAAATGTGGCACAGAAAGCCTTAAAAGTTTTAACCTTGAATCAACAGAGAACTGTTTGTTGATCTAAAGAGTATGTAAAAGATTATGAGTTAGATAAGAGGAAAAATATAGAAACACAGGGATCCATGTGAGGAATAGAACAATCCTTCACTGTGCAGACGAAATTACTGGCAACATGGTTCCCAGTTGGCTGATGACTCTAAATTATGTTTTTTAAAAATCCTCATGCTCACTCAAAGTTTTCACTAGAGGAACAGGAGAAGTAGGTGCAAAAACTTTTTAAGAACTACATTTTTAAGAGCCCAATTCTCAAACAAAAATAGAAAACAAGTTGGTAGAAGAGATATTTTGGTCAGCTAAGAAAGCAAGCGTGTGCTAAGGTTTTTCCCAGATATGGGCCTAAGAGAAACCTTTTTTCTAAGCCATTTTTTATGCACATAGGTCTCAATCTTGCAAACATTTATGCCTAATCTTGTCAACTTCAGTGAGACTATGTGCATATATAAAGTTAATCACTTCCAAAGGTGTTTACAGGATTGAAGCCTTTGTGTACATGTACACTGCAATATCAGGTATGATTGCAGCACAGGCAGCCATATCTGCATTAATACAGTTAAAACTAGCAATAGACATGGTGGCACAGGCTTCAGCACAGGCAGTACAAGCACACTAGGGATCCAGGATAGCTACTTGCATTGTTAGCCCATGCTGAAGCCCCAGGCGCCACATCTACATTGCTATTTTTAGCCATGCTGGCATGGATATGTCTACTTGTACATCAATCTGATTGACGTGTAGACATAACCTTTATATAATCTCTCTTGGCTCATGGTATTTTTTTTCCATAATAGTCCATCAGAGAAATAAAATTTGTAAAGGAAAGGGATGAAATCCTTTAAATCTATCATCATGCAAATCAGTCAAATTCTGCTCTTACCTTATGGCTCATAGAAGAGACATATAATAGAGAAATAGCATGCTGGATAAACAAGACTGGTATGATTTTAGTAATACAACATTCCATAATGATGGAATTCTGAATTGTTCTACATTTATACACAGTAAACATATCATATACATATCAATACTGTGGGAACACATTAAAAGTTCCTTTCAGTTTTAGAGCTATTCCCTATACTTAATATGAGGAATACCACTAGAATCACTATTATCTCTAGAACCAGAAGGAGCCTTTAATGGGACCTCTAGGATATCCGCAAAAACTTTCTAGGTTTGACATGCAACTTCATCTATAAACCTATCTAATATATCTTATCATGGCAAGGGAGACATGGGGCTCAGAAAGGAAACACCAAGCACCATAAAAACCCATTGAGAAATAACATCGAGGGCATTATGAAACCAGCTATTTGCCACTTGGCTCATCATGGAGTGTGAAACTCATCTCAGGCCTGATTTATGAAGAGTCTTGGGGAGAGGGATCCCCCCCCCCGAAGGTATTTTTGAAGAATGTGATCTGAGATGCTGTTTATTACATGGAACATGCAAAGGAGAAGACTAATTGCTGTAGTCTATGTTCTAAAGCGCCAAGGTCATACTCTGTATGGATTTGGAGAGTAAACCTATGTCAATAAAACAAAGAAAAAACATTTTAGGGGTTTCAAACAGAAAACAGTGTCAAAAAAGCTGGAGGGGATTTGGATGCCCAATTTCCATTCAAGTTGGATATCCAAATCTTGTAGACCATCTTTGAAAAATCTCAGCTCTTCTTCTTCTTCATCTTTTGTGGAGGTGAGTGGGGAAAAGTTACCTGGTTAGCTTTCAATGTGTAAGAGAAGACTTTTCATTAGCCAGAAATTAGTACTCGAACATTAAAAATATGTATATATTATATTTACATACACTTTAAATGTTGTCCCTTGTTGATGTATTAGATTACAGTCTGAAAGTGAATAGTTATGGAAAATAATGTGAGATATGGTTTTGTTTCAGTTGCCTGTACATGGTTAATCAAACTAAGCAGACAGGATTGCATTAGTGCAAATTCAATGAAAATGTCTTGACATTTAGGCATTTTCTGTTGACATTAAGTTTTAAATCAGATAGAAAGGCCATGCTTTCAGGGTGTTATGGAAGTTTAAAGGGGCATCTTCAGGCAAAGAAAAAACTTGGTTTATATTATTGCTTCCTCCCCCGCCCCCTCTTTGGTTCAAATTTAATGGAAAAGGTCATTTTACATCCATAGTACAAAAGTCTCCTTGCTAGTTAATTATATGAAGATTAAAAGCTTTAAATACATGGACTTGTGCTATAAGCACTTCCAGCTCTATTTTCATCAAATTTCCTGCATAGTTCCTAAACACTCTTTTCTCCCTCCCACTTCCATAAATACAGCAAGCTTTCACAGACTAGGTTTTACAGACCTAGACTGAACCATTTAGTACAAACTTGAGATACTACAGTGCAGGTGCCACAATGATGTCTTGGAAGTTAGTTTTACAATGGTATATACGGAAAAGGACAGTCTTGCTAGAAAAGCAAAGCAATAACCAATTCCTATACTAGAAGGTTAACACCATGTTTGATTTATTAATTATTTGCATTACAGTAGTGATTAGAGTCCTTAACCAGGATCAGGGTCCCATTGTGCTAGGTGGGAGAAAGGAAGGATTATAATCCTATTTTACAGATGGGGATTTGAGGCACACAGATTAAGTGACCTGTTGAAGATTGTAAAAACAGTCAATGACAGAGCTGAAAACTGAACCTGGATCTTTAGAGCCTTGGTCCAGGCCTTTTAACCATGAGACCATCTTTCTTCATAACTGATTTTGAACTATGGGATATTCCTAAATAGATTAAACAGTTTATGAAATCCAGTGGTTGGGAACCCCTTCATGAAAGACATGGAAGAACAAGTTTCAGAGGGGTAGCTGTGTTAGTCTGTATCAATAAAAACAACGAGGAGTTCTTGTGGCACCTTAAAAACTAACATATTTATTTGGGCATAAGCTTTCGTGGGATATAACCCACTTCATCAGATGCATTGAGTGGAAAATACAGTAAGCAGGTATAAATATACAGCACATGAAAAGATGGGAGTTGTCCTACCAAGTGAGGGGTCAGTGCTAACAATGCCAATTCAATTAGGGTAGTCCATTCCCAACAGTTGACAAGAAGGTGTGAATATCAACAGAGGGAAGATTATTTTTATAGTGACCCAGCCACTCCCAGTCTCTATGCAGACCTAATTTGATGGTGTCAAGTTTGCAAATGAATTCCAGTTCTGCAGTTTCTTGTTGAAGTCTGTTTTTGAAGTTTTTTTGTTGAAGAATGGCCACTTTTATTGGAAGAACAGTGACTACTAATTAAAGTGATTTAAATAGGAGCTACAGAGCACTGTTGAAGAGGCTGCAAAGCAGACCCATAGTCTGCCTCCCCTCCCTCTCTTCCCCCTCAGTTTGAAGTTGGCAATGGAATGTTTTCCATTTCTTTCATACATGTTGGACAGTGGCATTTATGTCCATTTTCAGAATTTTACCTTTAAAGAATCATAGTCAGGAATTGAGTTACCCCCAAGACTTTTTCTTCCTATTTCTTGATACACAATGGATTAATCTAGCATTTCCTTTCTTAAAAGTAGTATAAAAATGTAAAATCATCCTAGTCTTTACAGAAGATTTCAAAAGATTCACATAAGTCTTAAGTTAGATTCAGTTCAGAAGTTGCATTTATGTGGTATTAGGAGTCTAAATTACTTACCATAAAATACTCCTTTGTGTGACTATCAAAATAATTTTTTTCACACTTACTCCTATGGTATTTCTCCTTCTCATCCCTGCCCTAGTGGGGCCTTTTTTTTTTTTTAAAGCAACTCTGCTTATAAAAAAAACCTATGGATCCATATGATTGACAATCTATATGTTTCCCTTTAATAAATTAATAAAATGCTAATTTACATTAGTTTAACCACCTCTCTTATTCATTACTTTACCTCTTTTGACAACTGTATCAAACTATAATCTAGTATATAGACATCTGTATGTCTGCAACTTTTTATCTGGAATACACAATTGATGATGTGCAGAGCTGTGTGTTGATATCTTGTTTAAATGCAATCAAAAAGAAAAAAAAAAACATTTTTACTATGTTTTGTTACCAATTACACTTTACATTAACAGCTCCCATTTAGGCCCTACCACGTAGAATTTGAAGTAGAAACACTTTCAAATAATGTTTAGTGCAATAATGAATAGAGTGTAAACAAAATGACACTTCAGTTTGTTAGTAATTCTCTAGATCTTTTTAATTAGGAGAGTACAGATGGTACATTTGACATTCAAATATAATTTCCCAAATTAATGGTAAGATAGTATGGATATAACAACCTATCAGATGAAAAGAAAGTCATATCCAGTATTCTAAATATGGAACATACATCATTTTGTTGGCTTCTTTTACAACAGTGTTTCTCAAACTGGGGCTGCCACTTGTGTAAGGAAAGCCCCCAAAGGGCCGGGCCGGTATGTTTACCTGCCCTGTCCGCAGGTCCGGCTTCCACTGGCCACGGTTTGTTGCTCCAGGACAATGGGAGCTGCTGGAAGTGGTGGCCAGTACATCCCTCGGCCCACGCCGCTTTCCCTACCCAAGCGGCAGACCCAGTTTGAGAAACACTTTTACAAGAAGGGATGATCAGAAAAATCCTCTTCAATATTTTTAAATTCAGTTTTCAGAAAAATTTGTTTTCACATGAGGTATCCCATAAATTGGCACATCACATCAGGCAGCATCATTCAGGTACTTGCATCCCGTAATGTCATGTGATCTGTGTAAAATGTGACAGTGGGAAGCTGGAAAATAGCAAAGTTCAGTACCAAAGTAGTCAGAGGCTACAAATGAATCAAGCCTATTAATGTTGATTCATCTTGTTCACTTTTGTATCAGGCTTTTTTTTTTTTTTTTTTTTTTTTTAGTAATTACTCATTTTAATTTCTTAATGTTGTATGTGACCAGAGACTCTTGGACTTTTCTTAAATTACATTTGCAGGCATTCAGTAGTAGTTACAAATAAATCAGAAATGTTGTAGTCACAGAATAGAGCTGTTTACTTCTGTACAAGAGTTTGCCGGGGCTCAACCCTCTCCGGGGCGGCTGGGAGCCACACTGGCTCACTACATACCGGTGAGCTAAGGAAATTCGTCCGGCTGTGGGGTCTCCTTCGGCAGCTCTTGCTCTAACCAGAAGAACATGGTAAGCCTGGCCCTGCTCAGGGCGGGGAATAATGCGAAATCAGGAGCTCAGACCCTCAGTCAGGGCTGAGCAACACTAGTAGGCCCCAAGCCTCAAAAGGCCTGGGAGAGGGGGAGACTGCCACCCACAGGTTGGGTGGCAGGGGGGGACGCAGGCCCTCTCACTTCACTGCGTTCCAGCCTGGGACCCTAGCAGTGGCAGAAGACCTGCTGCTGTCAGTGGGGGTCCTGGCCGCAACACACTGACATAGGCTCTGGCTATGCTGCAGCCAGACTGGGGTCAGTTGCCCCCGGGCTACTTCCACACTCCCCCTCGGGGCCTATCTGGGTCCTTGTGTCAGCCTCTGGGGGATCCAGGACCATGGGTTCGTCAGGGCAGGGATTGATCGGCAGGTCCGGCGGCTCCTCCGGATCGCGGGCGCAGGGCAGGCCCGGCGGCTCCTGGTGGCCACCCTGGTCCGTGGAGTTTTGCCAGCAATGAGCTAGGCTAGAGACATCTGGTCTCTCCGGCGGCTGGGGCCTTACTGAGCTCTAAGGGCGAGTCTTTATACTTCCGGGTCACCGCCTGACCCTCTGGGCGGCGGGCTCTAAGCTTCCTAGCTCCGCCCACTCCGGCCTCCGGATGGGTTTTTCCCCCTCCGGGGTGGCAGGGAGCCACAACGCCTCGCTACAACTTCCTTTGAAGGATTTTTTTTCTCGTTTTTAAAAATGTACCGTACATTAACATCCTTATCCAATGCTCATTTAAGTAAATGAGCTCCTTTCCCCTGACTTCAATTTGCACTGCCACAGGATTTTTCTCAAACAGAATGGCACAAGAGCAATATTGAGCAGTTCAGTTTGTCATAGGTACTGGGAATTTGATGAGTCCCCAATTCACATTCAGTTGTACATAAATCTCCTGAAAGCAAAGACAGGATATCAAGAACTGCTTGTCTAGTGTCCTGTAAAACTATGGATAATAATGCTCTGGTGACTTGACATAAACAAATGTGCACATCTAGTCTGCAGAATCCTGTCACTGAATGTTTTGTATTGCTGAACGTCCAATCAGACAGGCTTTGATATAAGCTTCCCCCCCCCACCACCAACTATGTGAGGGACAAAAGCTGTAACTGTAAAACGAAATGCAACATACAGGGTCACCATCAGAAAGTCAACTCAATTACCACATGCCAGTATCTGAGATACCACAGTTTTCCCCTGTATTTAGAGTAGGGCACTCTAGTCGCATTTCAGATGTCACCTGTGGCAATTGTTAGTAAATGGAAATTGTTTATAATGGAGACCACTGTAGTGTTGGAGTTTTTCCAGTTAGCAATAGCAGTCCTGCAAAAATGCAATGTAAGTTGTGTAAAGCTACAGTTGCTGACAGGAACACAATATCAGGCTACTCAGATGCTGGATCTTTTTGAAAATTACCTATTCAGTTATAAAATAAGGCATACTAATGTGAAAACTGGTATTTAAACTGACTCACAAAAGTATTTCATTTAGTTAAGACTACAGAGGAATCAAAGAACTTCAGAAGGACCTAAGAAAGCTTGGCAACTAGGCAACATAATGGCAGATGACATTCAGTGTAGAGAGGCTCAATGTATCAATGCATATTGGATGGAACAATTTGAACACATTGATAGGTTCTATATTGACCAATTGCTCAGAAAAAAGGTATTGTTGTAAGCAGATTATTGAAAACCCTCTTCAGTGCACAGAGCCTGCAACACAAAAACTTTAGTCTGTGTAAACAAAGGGATAGAACAGTGTTTCTCAAACAGGGGCCGCTGCTTGTGTAGGGAAAGCCCCTGGCAGGCCGGGCCGGTTTGTTTACCTGCCCCGTCCGCAAGTCCGGCCGATTGCGGCTCCCACTGGCCGCGGTTCGCTGCTCCTACTGGCCGCGGTTCGCTGCTCCAGGCCAATGGGGGCTGCTGGAAGTGGCGCGGACTGAGGCCGGGCCGAGGGACATACTGGCCGCTGCTTTCTTTATCCTTTTCTTGGTATTAGTGTTCCAGGGTAGTTTAATTTAACTTGTTGGCTGTGTAACAAATGATCTGAAAGGAAGAATTAGCTTGACAGCACTTTGAAACTGTATTGTGATGATCAGTGAGAATGTTGTGTGTTGACTAGGGTCTGATGATAAGATTCGTGAGTAACAGCTCTCACTGTCCCATTGATCCCCACCTCCTGGCTGTTCACAGCCCTTCTGCACGAGCCCCAGACATCCCGGGCTGACAGCCAGAGCTAAAAAATATATATTAAAAAAGTACACAGCTGGTGCCTCTCTTGATACATTCCTGCACTTCCTTTGAGAGGCCCGCCCCACAGTTTGAGAACAACTGCAATAGAGTGTTAGGATTCCTCAGGTCTAGTTCCAAGTGTATCCTCTCCAGTTGTCTACTAATGAAAAGGAGATAACTTGCAGGTTTCTTGGCCAGGACGAGTCCATGGCACGTTTCACTAGCAGCCCCCTGTGCTTTGTCCTCCTGCTGCTGCAACAGCACTTCCTGTACAACTCCTGATAGTGAATGGTTCTGACTGTGGTTGTAACTAAGGCACAGGGTGCCCCAGAGGCCCTGCCTCTAATAGCAACTTTGCCTCTTTATAGCAAAGTTGCCAACTTTCACACGGTAAATAAACACCCTGACTTTCACAATAAGCCAAAAATCAAGCTAATCCCATTTCAAAACAAGGCCCAAACAAGCCAGTCCCAACACTCTATGTGGCTAGATCCCCGTGGCGTGCAGTCTGGGACAGTGGTGGGCCTGCTGTGCACCCCTGACTCTCTCCCCCCTTGTCCCTGCTTGCCAGGAGCCAATTAAAACAAAAACAAACAAAGAAGCTACACCAAGCAACAACAAGCCAAACAAGCAACAAGCTACAAGCCAAAAACTAGCCATAAAGCAACTCACAAGCCAATTAGGCCAAAAACAAGCCCAATTTCTGCATTTTTTTCCCACGGGTTTGGCATGTCTGTTATATAGGTGTCCTTTACAAGCAACCTTTCTCGTGGGTCCAACATCCAATGAGAGCACACTGACCACTTTCCAAACTAATGGTCAATGCCTAGGGCACTTTGTAATAGCCTTCTTCAGGCTCTTGTACTTTTAAGAACTTGAGTTGGCTCCATGTCTCAGAGTTCCCTTCAGGCCCCTCTCTGCTCAGCCCACTAGCCGCAGGGTCCCTTTGCTGTTTCCTCACAAGTTCTGCACAGATCCAAATCCACTTAGGTCTGCCAGGACCACTGAGAGAAATTTGGGGCTTGGTACATAATGTTTGCTGAGGCCCCACTCCATCCCATTTCACTTTATTTACACAGATACTTTATTTACACACAATTGTTTTGGGGGACCCCCTGAGCTCAGGATCCCAGTATAATTGTCTCCACCTCTCCTCAGCCCTGTGTCTGCTCTAAATGCAGTTCTCCAGTTCCTGGCTGCTGCCTGCTCAACTTCCTGTTTGCCAAATAGTTCCTAAACAGCTTCCCTTGCAGCCAGCTTGCCTGTGCTGTTCCTGACTTGCTATGCAGCTGCTGTCTTCCCCCAGGTACATTACTTCCTTGGTCAGGATCTTTCATACAGTTTTTGCCCCCTGCCCCGAAGAAGCCACTCTGGAGCTCATAGGTTAATGGTTGATAGGAATGATGACAACTTTCATAGAATATCAGGGTTGGAAGGGATCCAACCCCCTGTTTGAAGCAAGACAAATCCCCAGACAGTGTTTGGTTGTTGTTGTTGTTGTTTTAAACCCCAGCTCCCTAAATGGCCCCCTCAAGGATTAAACTCACAACCCTGGATTTAGCAGGCCAATGCTCAAACCACTGAGCTATTCCTCCCCCCATTTTTGCTTAGCCAATTCATAATAGCAGTCTACCAGTCCTTCACAAAAAGGAAACACCATCAGGAGAGGGGAACGCTTCCACAGATATGGATAATTTGAGTAAGCATCAAATTCTGAATTTCTTGACATTTTCTCACCACTATATTATATACCATTTAGCTATGTTAGTTTTGGTTTATGGTGTAATTTTACATTTACTGTAGTTAGGGTATGGTGTAGGTGATTTATAAATTTCCTGGAAAAATAAACCAGTCTTTGGCTACCGTTGCCCCTCTTACCAGATAACCTGACAATAATTTGTTGCAATAATGGTGTTTATTAAATTAAGTCCAAATGTTTCACATTTAAAGATCCAGTTCCACTCATTTATAAATAATTTAAAAATAATATGATTGTAATGACTCTGGCCCTACTCAAACTATTAAAACACTTATGTTTTACAAGCTAAAATCCACTGAGAATATATAATCATTTACAACAGGGATGTGAGCAGAGAGGGCTCAGAAAATACAGTGTATATAAATACAAATAAACATGTATGCAGTATATCAACAGGAATAATAAACTCCCATGAAAACTGCTCAAATAAGTCATTTCAAATAAATTATTCAGCTAATTTAGTTCTCTTTCCTGTTCACAATTTCCTTGAAAACCAATCTGATTTCCATAAAAATATTCATTATGTTCAAGTATTTCAAAGTTGTGTGAAAAGTATTTTGTATCCCATTTAGATTTCTAAATATAAAAAGGAACCTAATCCATACCTCTAGGAACCAATTAAAACCACAGACAAAATTATACAATGCAAGAGAACACCCTAATCAGACAAATCCCTTAATCCAATCATTATCGAAACAAAATAAAGAGACTACTACCCTTGTTCTTCCTGAGACCCTCTCTCATTCCTGTTCTACTTTCACCTTCCCCAAATGACTGGAAAAAAAAGATGAGCCTTGAAACATGTACTGAAGGTCAACAGATTCAGGTTATTTCAGACCAAGAGTGGGAGTAAATTTCATCCTTGAGGCTCACAGAGAACGCCATGCTAGCAGTTCCCTCCTATTAAAACCAAGAAGGCCCCAGCTAGTCCACCCCTGCTAATATCAACTGCTACAAGACACCATAGAGAGAGAGGCAGTGTCTCAAGTAGGCAGATGCAAAGCCATTTAGGGTTTTAAAGATTAAAACCAAAATCTTAAATTTTACCCCATTGCCAACCAGCAGCCAGTGCAGACCAGGTGGCTCAAATGTAATGTGCTCCTGGCAAGAAGATCCGCTCACCACACATGCAGTTACATTGTGCATCAGTTTAACCTTCAGCAAGTACTTAAGCATGCAAGGAGTCCCACTAATAGCAACATGAGGACTACATACAAGCTTAAATTAATGCAAGTGCTTAAACTACCTTGATGAATTGGCATCTGAGAGTTGAGCAAATCTTTTGGCTCTTACATGGCCAAAGCCTTTCGGTGATAAACTGATTTTTAAAAAATTCTTTGAAGTTTGGGAAAAATTGCTTGAAAGAAATTAACGATTTTCATTACATTTTACATCTGTCATTTTTAATATTTTGTTTACGGCAAAGACAATAGTTTGGTAGTTTTACTTTAAGCACCTTGCAAAAGCTTGGGTAGTCCAGAGCAAGCATATCCAACAAAGCAAATAACAATTAATAGTTATGTATCAAACCTGCAATAAGCTACCTTGATGCAGTGGAACATGGTTCTGCAATGCCAATGTAGTCTCAGATTTTTTTTAAGGCATCTATTAAAAAGCTATTGGTCTTGCAGTAGGTCAGTTTAGCCAATGCCTGATGAATGAGATGTACATAACAGATTGGTTCAAAGGATGCTGTTCAGCCCAATATAGTCACTTTGAAAGAAGCAAAATAAAAAGGGGCGGGGAGAGGGCTAACATAAATAAAGCATCACCACATTGATTTACTGGTTTGTGACCTTTTCCAGGGCTACCAAGTAAAGAAAAAAATAACAGGAATAAAACCAAGTTATGCTAGATATCTGAACAGAGAGTACACTCAACCACTGCATGCACCAACAGAAAACTCCCCTTGCTGTTCTCCCAGTGTTTTCTTTCACTTAGCTCATAACATCTGATGGCCAGTTGCTCTTTTCAGAGTAAGTACATCTTGTTATAGGATTTAAACATATTTTCTGTTTGCATGTCTTTATATTTTTTAATTAGTGATAAAACATTGTTATAAGAAGATGTCTCAGAATCCTCTCTCTTCTACACTGGAGACCTCAATATGCTTCTGTTGTTACCTAAAGGGATGATAACACTTCTGATCATCTCATTATAATTTACTGGAAAACAATGCTATGCTTTGGATTCTGCAGTTATATATTATCCATGTCACATAGACAGAATATATCTTCACAGAATTCTGACTTTGCTTTGCACCCACTTGTTTGCCCACTGAAGTATGGAGGAAATAGAGAACCAAAGAAAATAAAAGGATAGATGATTTGGACAGATAAATAAAAGGAGAGCAGAATAGGAAAAGAAGAGGAAAGAGAAAAGGGAGAAGAAGAGAACGCAGGGCCGTAAGTTAGCAATCATCAAAACCTTTAGCTTTGAATTTCCTTACCCTTTGTTTGCCATAATCCATTAGCATTTTCTGATGTAGATTTTGGTGCTAAATATTACTTTCTGATGCAAATGAGCCAAAATTAATGTTTTTCTTTTCAGAATGTATATTAAAATATTTAGCAACTGAATCTAGTTTACGTCTACTCATTAATCTTCCATATAAATACTTAATACCAGCTATTTTCATATCATAAGTGCCTATTCAGCTCCTAGTGCATTTCCAAAAGTTCACACAATAACATATTCTGTGTACGTGCAGTACTGAAGAAATTGCTATCAAAGAAAAGCATGTGGTCACTTATAAAGTGAGAAGCAGACTGCTCATTGATGTGAGTCGGTGATATTTAGACACCTGTTTAGAATTCAAAAAGTATAATAGTTTACATTTCATACTTTCAGTTGGAATATTTTTAAACAGAAGTGATCAGAACTTCTATGACCTTTATATTGTACTGGTGTGATTTCTAGACAGAGCTAATAAATTGTATTCTTTCATGCAACAGGGATGGATTTCAAAACCTCCTTTAAAAATTAAAAGAATTGTGGTCTGGTGCCCTAGTGCATCAGTGACCTCCTTTGGTCAGATGAAGCATTGCACACAGTCTGGATCAGCAAAGGGTCAGTCCACCCTTCTTGTCTCAATCTCTGTAGTCTTATTCTATCCCACTGGAGTGCATGGAATTCCCCTTATGTTTGGTAGAGGTTAGCTGGTCCTTGTCCCTCAAGAGGCCTGGAACCCTTTTTGGTTCTTAAATATCTTTAAGATATTTGTGGAGTAGACAGGGGAACCCAGGCCCACCCTCTCCACTGGATTCCAGCTCAGGGCCCTTAACCCAGGCAGGCATAATCAATCCTCAACAATTCTCCTGCTGTGCCCAGAGCTCATTCCTACCTCCCTTGGTTCTGTAGGCTTCTACAGTCTGTGTTTCAGGTCATCCTGTCTCTGGGGTGTTGTCACTCTGGAGCATCTTTTCACCAGCTTGCTAACAGAACCTTCTTTCGCTAGCCTGCTTGATTCTCCAATAATTGACCCATCACTGTGCTTCTCAGCTGCTTTATTCTGCCAGCTGCTGTGAGGCTGCCAATCAGCATTAAGTCCTTGGTTGCCAAGCCAACTTGGAGTCTAAACACCCTGCGACAGGGTGCTATAGCAGACCCATGCATATCTTAACCTTCAAGTGTTTGACTGACTCCCCAACTTAAAGAATGTTCTTTTAACATAGCTTTCTTGTGTGTAACATGTACTTAATTCAATACACTAAAGAGTATCTACCACATAGCACAGGGAATCGTAAGTAAGGAGAAACAAAATAAAACTATAATCTCATTAATTTATGGTATTCAAAATTAGACCTGGCTGAAGAATGGGGGACACAAATAATGAACAAATTTGGACCATTTTACAAGGTTTCAAGATGGAAAAATATTTTTCCCCACAATTGAAATTTTCTGAATGTATTGAATTTTCTTCCCCACCACCTCATTTTTCCTTTTTGCCATTGTGTGCAATAAAATGAACAATGACCAGGGTTTCTCTGTGGCACAGACACATACACTCATGCACGCACAGTCCCACTTTTTCCTTTCTCCATTCTAACTTTTCAAAACTTCTCCATCTTTGGAAAAGTTAGAATGAAAAAAGGAAAAAAAAAAAACAGAAAAGGAACAAAAACTGTACACTATTTAATTCAGTAGCAAACAGAAAAATAACTCTTTAAAAATTAATTGTGAAAAAATAAATGAAATTTTCAGTTTAAATTGAGAATGTTTTGGTTTGTTTACAAATTTCCTATCAAAGACAGAGAAAATTCATTACAAACAATATTTTTCTACCAGAAGAATCATTTTTGATTAAACTTGATTGTTCAGCAAGAAAAATGTATTTGAAAATTTCAACCAGCTTTCTTTGTAATGCTTACAATATACAGCAGTCAATGAGATAATACATCTAATCAATAAAAAAATCTGAATGCACTAAATGAAACATATTAAAAAATGTTACTTATTTCAGAATCACTGTCACTGTTACCCAGAAAAAATTCCTTTGTTAGAACTCTGAGTTCCCCCCTCCAATAAAAACCAACCCAAACCCCAAAACAAACATCCCTCCCCCAGCACAAGGATAATAAAACAAAACATGTTATCCCTTCTTTATTAGTTGTAGTTGTGCAAACTAACACTGAATCTGAAAAATCCAATAAATCAAATTTGGTACCAAGAACCATTTTTTGGCTATAGTTTTCCATAGTGCTAGGCATTTTTTTCTAAAATGAATTCTATGATTCTTATGCAAAATGTCCAACTCTTCTCCCCATACACACACAATTATTTGATCATTTTCATGATCCAGTGATGTTAGAAGAACTACAACACTTTGAGGATATTAGACTGATTTGAGCCTTTATTGGCAACACAAGATGCATTAGTAAATCCAAGATGGACTCAAAAGTTTGGACATCTCTGCAAAGCCCATTATGGTTTTCCAAAATCTCAGTTTTTCTGTCAAAGAACAAAGTATC
The DNA here is from genome assembly GCF_013100865.1 of Trachemys scripta elegans. Taxonomy (NCBI): domain Eukaryota; kingdom Metazoa; phylum Chordata; order Testudines; family Emydidae; genus Trachemys; species Trachemys scripta. The sequence goes on along the minus strand of NC_048299.1, from coordinate 133,425,230 downwards.
TGTTATAATTTATGAACAACGATATGATGTTCTTTTATGGTGTTCTGATTCAAAAATAGTATTTTTTCAAATCATAATGAAGACCACTTTTTGAATTCTATTGATCTATTTGTAGTTAGCAAATCCATTTTAGCACTAAACCGAAGAAATTTAACCTCAGGAACCAGAATGGCAGAAAAATATTGGCCCTGATGTGCCTCCTACTTAAACCACTGTACATCAGAAAGAACTCTGTAGCTTAAATTACTGTAAGAAAGACACTAATCAGGTCCATTGCCTTTAATGAACCTTAGAGTTGTAGGGAATAGAACTTCACTAAACATATTGAGAAGCCAGTAGTATTTGCTAAGGCTCTGCTGTTTGTCTTCATATCATTCCCAGAACAGTAGGTGAAGCTGTTGCTTAGCTACTTAGACAGCTTTGGTTGCTAGGGACACCTGGGATGGGGACCATACTTAAATTTATGTAGAGGAGCGTCATTCTATATATTTTTGGTTCTTTTCAGATACACTTTAATTCAAATAATGAGACCGTCATCTTAAAAGCATAATACACAGAAATGGAACACAGAAAAATAATGTATTAAAAACAAATTTCTATTGCCTAACTCAGGCTTTACCATGGCCCTGCACCCCCTCACTACTCTTTATTAAAAGAAGCATCTAGTTCCTGTGATAAATTACAACTGCTTCCCAGCAGCCAGCATTCTTTAGGGCAGTCTTAGGGCTGTTCTAACTTTTGCTGGCAGCTAAACTAACATCCAGTAGCCCCAGAGATTGGCAGGAACACCAAGGTGTTGTACAGAACCTTTGCTACCCTTCTCTCAAATATTGCACCAAGTACAGCTTGTCCAGACCCAAGAACTGGGTCCAATATTTTAATTATCTTTCTCATTAGTTATAAAATAGGCATTGAACCTACATTTATTTTATTGATACTTTATTTGCAGTTTTAGTATGGACAAACGCACTTGGTCAATAGAAGTTCCTCCATGAACTAAGACTACTTTTAAACCTGTATAATTATAAGCAAAATGCAGCTGAATAATTGAGTAAGAAATATGGTAGATATGGGTATTAAACATATTTGGTATAAGCAACATATAAGTATTACTTAATCTGCTTCCTATATGATACATCCCATCATCTAGATTCAGTAGCATCTCAGTCGACAAACATGAGATGACTTTTAGTTTAAATGCTCTTTTTGCCAAGATACACCAGGTTACCTGTAAGTCATGCTTCCAAATTAAATGCCCGTAAAAGGTAAATAGGCATGTAGGCAGCAAATACAAAATGAAATACTTGTGAGCTAGAGACCTCTCTTAGTGGGTATATTGCATAACCAGCTGAATCAAATGTTATCTCTCAATTTACCAGGCTGGGAAATGTATCTGTTAGAGAGACCAATGCAACAATTCTCACTTTTCAGTGCTCGCTGTTTTGTAAAAGGCTAAAGCTAAAATTCTGTAGAAAGAATCAAATTTCACAGCAAATATGATCAGAAAAGCCATAGTTCAGCACCCAGCTCCAGTACACCAATGACTCCTGTGTTATTGCTTCTTCAGGTTCCTCCATTTCATAGATTCATAGATTCTAGGACTGGAAGGGACCTCGAGAGGTCATCGAGTCCAGTCCCCTGCCCGCATGGAAGGACCAAATACTGTCTAGACCATCCCTGATAGACATTTATCTAACCTACTCTTAAATATCTCCAGAGATGGAGATTACACAACCTTCCTAGGCAATTTAGTCCAGTGTTTAACCACCCTGACAGTTAGGAACTTTTTCCTAGTGTCCAACCTAGACCTCCTTGCTGCAGTTTAAGCCCATTGCTTCTTGTTCTATCCTTAGAGGCTAAGGTGAACAAGTTTTCTCCCTCCTCCTTATGACACCCTTTTAGATACCTGAAAACTGCTATCATGTCCCCTCTCAGTCTTCTCTTTTCCAAACTAAACAAACCCAATTCTTTCAGCCTTCCTTCATAGGTCATGTTCTCAAGACTTTTAATCATTCTTATTGCTCTTCTCTGGACCCTTTCCAATTTCTCCACATCTTTCTTGAAATGCGGTGCCCAGAACTGGACACAATACTCCAGCTGAGGCCTAACCAGAGCAGAGTAGAGCGGAAGAATGACTTCTTGTGTCTTGCTCACAACACACCTGTTAATACATCCCAGAATCATGTTTGCTTTTTTTTGCAACAGCATCACACTGTTGACTCATGTTTAGCTTGTGGTCCACTATAACCCCTAGATCCCTTTCTGCCGTACTCCTTCCTAGACAGTCTCTTCCCATTCTGTATGTGTGAAACTGATTTTTTTTCCTAAGTGGAGCATTTTGCATTTGTATTTGTTAAACTTCATCCTGTTTAACTCAGACCATTTCTCCAATTTGTCCAGATCATTTTGAATTATGACCCTGTCCTCCAAAGCAGTTGCAATCCCTCCCAGTTTGGTATCATCCGCAAACTTAATAAACGTACTTTCTATGCCAATATCTAAGTCGTTAATGAAGATATTGAACAGAGCCGGTCCCAAAACAGACCCCTGCGGAACCCCACTCGTTATGCCTTTCCAACAGGATTCGGAACCATTAATAACAACTCTCTGAGTACGGTTATCCAGCCAGTTATGCACCCACCTTATAGTAGCCCCATCTAAATTGTATTTGCCTAGTTTATCGATAAGAATATCATGCGAGACCGTATCAAATGCCTTACTAAAGTCTAGGTATACCACATCCACAGCTTCACCCTTATCCACAAGGCTTGTTATCCTATCAAAGAAAGCTATCAGATTGGTTTGACATGATTTGTTCTTCACAAATCCATGCTGACTGTTCCCTATCACCTTACCACCTTCCAAGTGTTTGCAGATGATTTCCTTAATTACTTGCTCCATTATCTTCCCTGGCACAGAAGTTAAACTAACTGGTCTGTAGTTTCCTGGGTTGTTTTTATTTCCTTTTTTATAGATGGGCACTATATTTGCCCTTTTCCAGTCTTCTGGAATCTCTCCTGTCTCCTATAATTTTCCAAAGATAATAGCTAGAGGCTCAGATATCTCCTCTATTAGCTCCTTGAGTATTCTAGGATGCATTTCATCAGGCCCTGGTGACTTGCAGGCATCTAACTTTTCTAAGTGATTTTTAACTTGTTCTTTTTTTATTTTATCTGCTAAACCTACCCCCTTCCCATTAGCATTCACTATGTTAGGCATTCCTTCAGACTTCTCGGTGAAGACCGAAACAAAGAAGTCATTAAGCATCTCTGCCATTTCCAAGTTTCCTGTTACTGTTTCTCCCTCTTCACTAAGCAGTGGGCCTACCCTGTCTTTGGTCTTCCTCTTGCTTCTAATGTATTGATAAAAAGTCTTCTTGTTTCCCTTTATTCCCGTAGCTAGTTTGAGCTCATTTTGTGCCTTTGCCTTTCTAATCTTGCCCCTGCATTCCTGTGTTGTTTGCCTATATTCATCCTTTGTAATCTGTCCTAGTTTCCATTTTTTATATGACTCCTTTTTATTTTTTAGATCATGCAAGATCTCGTGGTTAAGCCAACGTGGTCTTTTGCCACATTTTCTATCTTTCCTAACCAGTGGAATAGCTTGCTTTTGGGCCCTTAATAGTGTCCCTTTGAAAAACTGCCAACTCTCCTCATGGGACCTTACCTATCAGCTCTCTGAGCTTACCAAAATCTGCCATCCTGAAATCCATTGTCTCTATTTTGCTGTTCTCCCTTCTACCCTTCCTTAGAATTGCAAACTCTATGATTTCATGATCACTTTCACCCAAGCTGCCTTCTACTTTCAAATTCTCAACGAGTTCCTCCCTGTTTGTTAAAATCAAGTCTAGAACAGCTTCCCCCCAGTAGCATTTTCAACCTTCTGAAATAAAAAGTTGTCTGCAATGCAGTCCAAGAATTTGTTGGATAGTCTGTGCCCTGCTGTGTTATTTTCCCAACATATATTCGGATAGTTGAAGTCCCACATCACCACCAAATCTTGGGCTTTGGATGATTTTGTTAGTTGTTTAAAAAAAACCTCATCCACCTCTTCCACCTGGTTAGGTGGCCTGTAGTAGACTCCTAGCATGACATCACCCTTGTTTTTTACCCCTTTGAGCCTAACCCAGAGACTCTCAACACTTCCATCTCCTATGTCCATCTCTACCTCAGTCCAAGTGTGTACATTTTTAATATATAAGGCAACACCTCCGCCCTTTTTCCCCTGTCTATTCTTCCTGAGCAAGCTGTATCCATCCACACCAACATTCCAATCATGTGTATTATCCCACCAAGTTTCAGTGATGCCAACAATGTCATAGTTGTATTTATTTATTAGCACTTCCAGTTCTTCCTGATTATTACCCATACTTCTCGCATTTGTATATAGGCATCTAAGATACTGGTTTGATCTTTCCTCCCAGTTTTGTCCTGACCCTCCTTTCTCTCTGCCAATATAGCCCACACTCCCTCTCGTCTCTGACCCATCTCCCAGGTCTCCATGTTCCCCACTTACCTGCGGGCTTTGCTCACCTGTCCCCGTCGAACTTAGTTTAAAGCCCTCCTCACTAGGTTAGCCAGTCTGTGTCCAAATAGGGTCTTTCTCCTCCTCGAAAGGTGAACGCCATCTCTGCCTAGCAGTCCTTCCTCGAATAGCATCCCGTGGTCTAGGAATCCAAAGCCCTCCTGGCAACACCATCTTCGCAGCCAGGCATTCACCTCCATGATGCATCTGTCTCTGCCCGGGCCCCTACCTTTGACAGGAAGAATCTAAGAGAATACCACCTGCGCTCCAAACTCCTTCACCCGTACTCCCAGAGCCCTGTAGTCACTCTTGATCCACTCAGTGTCACACCGCGCAGTATCATTTGTGCCCACATGGATGAGTAGCATTTATATAACCTTAGGTAGAAAGTGACAGCAATGATAGAAGCAAAAGAGGTACACTGGAAGGATAAAAATGTACCCACCCGTGCAGTGTGCCTGAAATCAATAACTAAAATTTCATCAACTGAAAAATTGATATTGACTGGATGATAAATTAGATATAGCCAAACAAATTGGTGAACCTTTAGACTGTCTAGGCACAATAGAAATGGACACAGAAAAATAGAAGACTTATATCAACATACACCACAGCAGTCACCCACCTAAAGAGCCTAATTAGTCACATTTTTGACAGAACTGAAGCTAATGAGACATTCAGATGCAGTATATAAAAATGTTTGCACTCTGACACAGTGCCATCCACCATTCTAAACAACAATTAATATGAAATAATTAAAAAGAATATGACCAAATGTCAACTGCTGGAAGCTATAGAAATACTTTTACATGTATATGAACTGGTATTTCATATATACTGAACTAACTTTTGTCAAGCCACCAGTAGAAATCATACCCATAAAATATCACTATAGAAAAAATAGCATCATGGCTCAAAGTTGAAAAGCTATGCACTGCATTTGGGTTGTAATATTCAGAATGATGTTCTAATCATTTTCTTCAATTTTCACAGTTTGGAAACAGGTGGGCAGAGTTATATGGACCAGCTATTAAAAACACTGTGAAGACAGTGTTACAGGCTAAGGCTCTGCTGTTTGCCCTCAAGTCACACTCAAGACCCAGCCCGTGTCCTACTTTCCTGAATGGAACCAATATATACTGGTCCCCAAAACGTGGTCCTTTTTCTCCAGTACCACACCCCTCTGACTTAAAAGTGACAAAGGAACAATCAATGAGAAAATTAGTTTTTGAGGCAAAAGTGAAACTCGGTTTAGTGAAAGTTTGAGTAGACTGACTCATTGACAAAGTGTAGTCAGTATATCAAATGATTAATTTAAAATAATGCATGTAAACATATAGAGAGCCTTGCACAGTGTTGTACATGTGAAATACTATTATTAAAATACAATTAATATATCTAAAATTCTGTGAAACATAGCAGTTTTGATTCATAGAGGTCTGTGTAAGCCATGTTTTCCTTTTTGTATTGCAAAAGTCTGCATGCTCAGATTTACTTTGGGTGAACTCAAACAACTCAGTCAAAACAGCAGTGTTCCCCCAGTTTCATATTAAAATAATGCAAATGCATTTAATCTTGTTCTTGTTGTCAAATCATGGTCTTGATATCCATCCAAAATGGACACAGATTTGCTTGAAACTAAGCCCAAACTGGCATAAGAGATTAATCAATGACCGACATGTTTCCAAAGATCTAGGCAGAAGTTGGAGTTTGTAACAATAATAAAACTTTGTGGCGAGCATTTTGACCAATGTTAAAAATATCCTATGTAAGCGGCGTAAGTTTTCAAAACCCACTCAGCCCAACTCTTATTAATATAATATTGTTAAAAACATGCACTGGTGCATGTTGATTATAATAGCTCTCCATTTACCAGCTTTCTTAGATATGACAATGTTGCTTCTTATCTAGGGATTCAAGGCATCCTACTGCCTAGAAAATGTATAACATTGCCTGTTTGTCATTGGAATTAATACAGAGTACTTGTGAGAATCCCTCTGTATCACATGATCAACGGAAGCCTGCAAAGAGCCCGATTTTATCATTGAGTACTTTGGCTAACAATATACAACCATGAATAAAATAAATGGTTGGTAGTGTGGTAGATAGGCAGGGCCGGCTCCAGGCACCAGCTTGCCAAGAAGGTGCTTGGGGCGGCCACTCCGGAGAGGGGCGGCACGTCGAGCTCTTCGGCAGCAATTCGGCGGACAGTCCCTCACTCCAGCTTAGAGCGAAGGATCTCCTGCCGAATTGCCATCGTGATCGTGGCTTTTTTATTTATTTATTTATTTTTGGCTGCTTGGGGCGGCCAAAACCCTGGAGCCTGCCCTGTAGATAGGGTTTGCTGTCAGCAGATAATGAATTGTATTCAGTTACAGTAGGCAATGAACATTTTTTCTGCATGGAAAGCACAATAGTTTGCAAAAAGATACAATATTAGTTATTTAATGATTCTGTAGCTGCTGGAGTGAGAGAAAAAATTAATGTGCTGTTCAGTCCACAATTATCCATTCTAACTTTTAATGATGAAGTACAAGTTATTATCAAAGCCTAAATATATATGTATGTGTGTGTCTGTCAAGTCGCTGCATTCCTCTGGGACTATGCAGATCTCAAAGCCCAGAACACTGTGGGTGACAGTTGGGGATCAAGCATTTTTTGTTGAGAGGATCTGGCTATCGATCAAACTCTCAGAGGAGATCAGGCAAATATAGTCTGATCATCACTAGGAAACATTGAAAAATCTTCCTCTTCAAAAAGCCTTTCCACTGTAAAGATGACACTCACAATACTGACACTTCCTTCTATTCCTAATCCCCTACCAAATAAAAACAAAAATCTAAAAAAAAGTTAAAAAACCCTAACCAAAGCAGTGTTTTTATACCAGAAAGGAAGAAGTGCCAGAGTCTTTAAGGTCTTTGCTATTTATTTTAAACGGAAGCTGCTCAGAATCTATGCTGATAGGTGGCAGAATAAAGTGGATAGACACAGCTCTTAGTATCTTAGAAAAACAATGTTATGAATCTCCTATCAGAACCTGACTTTACACTTGAAGGGCTCTGTTAGAGGGCTTTTTTTTTAAACCTTTTCCCCTGGTTCTTGTTACACAGAGAGAAAGCAGAAGACCAGAAGTCTGAAGTGCAGACAGTGCAATGTTTACTGGGGTTAGTTTCCAGCAAACGTGTTTCATAACTCTGACGCCACAGAGCCTTGTTTTCCACTTTTCCCTTTTTAGCAGGCACAATTCTACTTGAAATGCACGTCTACAGTTCCACCCCTTACAACTTATGGTCATGTTCTGTTTTGGGGGGTCATAGATCTGAGGTCTTTATTTTTACCCTTTTGTACCTCATGGGATGGGTAAGGAGTGAGGTTGTGCTATAGTCAGGGGCAGGCATTTCTTGTTTTTTTTAGTGTTTTACCTTTTTTCCCCATCCCTTCTTGTTTTTTTTTTTTTTTTTTTTTTTTTTAACTGGTTGCTTGACTTTGCCTTGAGATAAGGAGTTGAGGCAGTTTTTAAGTGTGCGCTTATATATTAAATTTGTATTATGATTAGCAATATTTTAATTGTTTTATTTGTTTTTATTATATTAATAAATTTATTTGGTTTAGGCAAAAGCAACATTCATAGTGTTTTTTGTTTTAGTAAGAATTTGTTTATGCATATTAGTAAAAATGTATATATTAGAAATTAAACAGGTAAGCAGAACTTAAAGTACTATTTTAGGCAAAAATATAAGCCTGGATCCTATATTGGCACTAGCACTCCTAACAGGCTCACCAATAATCACTACTGATAATTTGCTCTTTAATAATACTGTGTGATAATAGACCTTCTTCTCAGGAATGAGAAAGGGAAAACATAACAGTTCAGAGCACTTACCAGCTGGAAGAGGAGGAGATGCAGCAAGCACCCGTCAGCTGCAAAATGGCCACTGTAGTGCTGCACCTTCTTACCTCTAACAAATGTCAAGGGTTAGTAGAAAGGCATACTGGGAGGTAGCTCTTATAAAAGGGCAATCCTATCCAGTGAGAATTAGCAGGAAACAGAATGTCACAAAAGGAAGGTGTTAACAAATTAGAGAAGTAAAAAAAAAAAAACTTTCAAGACATATAATTGATCAACCTTCAGGTGTATGATTAGTACATTTAGAGGCCAGAAGACCCCATCATGACCCTGTAGTTTGACCAAATGTGATAGAATGGGCTACATTGTGCTTAAACCTTCATGTGTTCATAAGTGGGAAGGGAGGTTGGCAAAGAGCCAGGCACAATCTCTTAGTATATGTACTTTTAGCCTCTGGGGACTAGGGGACTCTAGTGGCAACAGCTCCAGTGGAAACCACTAAGAGCACAGTATCAGTGTGTCTGGAGCCATATATCCCCTCCACTCTGAGCAGCAGCAGACCTCTTATTGCATAGATCATGCCACATGCTTTTTTTTTCTATAAATCAATGTAGTTCATGTTGTTCCTGTCTGATTTAGACACAGTTGTACCCAGAGCATTGTCTCTGTTGATCTGTGCCCTCATATGTGGTTTAGACCGCAAGCCGACCTTATATTCCCAGTTCTCTCTTCTACTTCCATAGTACAGTGTGGTGCTAAACAAGGTCAGCATATATACTCTGCATGTATGTGCTCCTGACTATAGATATATTTGGAAATACTAAAATTGATTTGAATGCTACCTGGATCTTAATGTGCTTATAATATAAGGCATTTCATCATGTACTGGTTTATACCAAGAAACATAGCCTAGCCACAGTATAGTTGGATTGCTTCAGTGATGCAGATGGTCCTTTATAAATGAACTGCACAATTCACATTCTGAACTCATTAATCCTTGTTGGCAGTTGAGATATGGTTCCCTAAATGTCACTTCCTTCAAAATATGATAGCATAAGATGAACTGGGAAAAAGTAATTTATTAGATTGTTTAGTGTGAAATATATCTTTTGTATAGGTTCAAGAAAAGAAGACAACAGCTTCCATCTCAAAATATATAAAGTACTCCCTTTGTCATTTGATGTCAATTAAATTTGAAAGACCCGCAGTTAAAATACAATGAAGGCTTCTACCATTACTCTTAAGCAGATAACTAACAAAAGTTTACTTCTTTGAAGTAAACTTTAAGCAATTGCTTCAAAGTTGAGCTGCTATTTTGGCCTCTGAGCTATTTTCTGCTGGGACCAAATGAATCCTGTTTATAATTAATACATATATAAATTCATTAAGGATGTACTCATTTCATGCTTTCTTGCAGTAACATTTTAATTCTCAAACAGAATTATTTGTGCCAGTTCACCGCATTTGTCTACTAAGTAAGGTGTTATAACCTCTGGGATTTCCCTAAGCAGAAAATAGTACCGTTTATGATCTGTAGTAGGGACCTACTGTTTTGTTGTATAATTGGCTTGCTGCCACAAATTACTGATTTGATGCAACATGAATTGCAGGAACTCAGTTTTGTAATTTTTTTAAAAAACACCTTTTTTAGTTCTTTTTGGGAAGAATATAAGTCTATTATGAAAGAGAGCAAAGTGTAGCTATAAGAAATACTGAACATATGCATTTACATACAGAAGATTTCAAACACACATTGTGAGAAACTCAATAAGATACAAAGCTAGTTGCAGTCACACTGCCATCAAAGTGTGACTTATTTGAAGTCTGAGTGGTTAATCACTCCCTGGTGGTGAGGGTCAGAGCTGAGCTGAACTAAACTAAGCAGGGAATATTTGGTATAAAATGTCATTTGCTAGGTAAACTTGACAGCTGTTGACAGAGGCAGCAAACAGAGGAATTTTGGAGGGAGCTTAGAGAGGGAGCGAGAGAGGCTATCCTTCCAGGTGCAGAACTACATGTGATATCAAGATGGCCAGAGATGGCATATCCATTGCAGGTCAAACCACTGTTCTATGTTCTCTTTCTTGCCTGAAGACAGAAGAGATTTCATGTGCATAAAGAGCAAGTTGGTGGCTGTGTTGGAGGAAAAGGTTATTGGATTGGAGAGGCTACTGAGACTCATAGATGCTAAGGAGTTCCTAGACAGCCAGGTTTGGGAAACATCAGGACCCCAAGTTAAAGGAAGAATGGAGCTGGCAACCCAGGAATAAGGGAGAGAGAGAGACAGAGAGGAATCTTGGCAGTTCATAACCACAAGGAAGTCATGGTGGCATTCTATATGTTTGGAGACAGAGGAGGATGGATAGGCTATGACCAAAGAGAAGAGGACCATGAGGAATTCCACACAGCTAGAAGTTTCAAATCGATACCAGGTCCTCAGCGTGAAAACTTTGGAAGATATTTCTCAAGACTCAGCAGGTCCAAGAGAATGTAGAAATGTATGGGACATACACATTGATTGCAGCTAGGCCCAACCTGTAAGAAAAATCAAGCTTGCTCTCAAAGCTCTCCACCTAAAACATTGTTGGAATTTCTAAACATTATAGATGATAGCTTCCAAAAATATTGCAGCCAACACAATGGAATTCTTTATTACAGCTTGCCCTAACAGATGAAGAGGAAGAGATCACAGAACTATAAACTTAATAATACTTAGGTACCTGATCATGACCTGAGCATATTTATAATGTACAAACAGAATAAAGTCCAGACCAATAATAGATATACTTGGTGTTTGATTAGGTTGAAAACAATTATGAGCCAAATCAGTAGGGAGGGAGAATTTAATCATAAAAATGTGAATCATTTAGATCTTGTTAGATGTCCCAAAAGCCACAATAGAGGAAGAAGGCTGTACTAGTTAAAAAATTACTTGATTTAGAAAGAAATGAAGGCTACTATAAAAAAAACGTAACAAATGGAAGACAGGGGAAGTTGATAGTAATGAATGTAAATAAAAAGCTAGGAATTATAGAAAATTGATAATGGAAACAAAAGAATACAAGGAGAAATCCAAGGCCAGCAGAGTTAAGGACAATAAAAAGGAGTTTTTTAAAAAACATATTAGGAACAAAAAGAATCCTGATAGTGGTATTGGTCCATTACTAGATGGAAATAGTAGAATTAGAATTATCAATAATAATGCAGACAACTCAGATGTGTTTAATAAATATTTTTGTTCTGTTTTTTTTGGGGGGGGGGGAGGGAACAGATGATATAGTCGCATATGGTGATAAAACACTGAGGGTTGAGGAAAACCAACAGATATGGAGGAGCACATGGTTCATACTGAGGCATCCCTTAGAGGAGGATCTATTAACAGGGATTCTCTATAACCTGGTATAGAGAGAAGGATAGAAGCTGATAAGGTACAAGAAGGAACTGAAGAGAAACAGTCAAATGAAAAAGAGTCCCATTCAGTTACATCACAAGAAGGCAGACAACTAAAAAGTGACATTTTAAAAGTGCCTATATACAAATACTAAAAGTCTAAATACTAAGATAGGTGAACTTGAGTGCCAGGTATAAATGAGGATATTGATATAATATGCATCACAGAAACTTGGTGGAATGATGACAATCAATGGGACACTGTAATACCAGGTTAAAAAATATATAGGAATGAAAAAATAGCTCGTGCTGGTGGGGGAGTCGCACTACATAGAAGAAAACAGAGTCAAATATAGTAAAAATCTTAATTTAATCAAACTGTACCATAGAATCTCTATGGATAGAAATTCCATGCTTGAATAATAAGAGAATAGCAATAGGAATATACTACTGACCACCTGACCAGGATGTTGATAGTGACTGTGAAATGCTCATAGAGATTAGAGGATATACAAATAGAACATTCAATAATAATGGGGGGTTTCAACTATCCCCATATTGATTGGGTACATGTCACCTCAAGACAGCATTTATAAATAAAATTTCTAGATACCATTAATAACTGCTTCTTGGAACAGCTAGTCTGGAACCCACAAGGGAAGAGGCAATTCTTGATTTCATCCTAAATAGAGCACATGATCTGGTCCACAAAGTGAATATAGCTGAACTGCTCAATAATAGCAAATATAATGTAATTAAATATAACATATCGGGGGGAGGAGGATACCAAAGAAGCCCAGAACAGTATCATTTAACTTCAGAAAGGAGAACTACACAAAAATGAGGAAGCTAATTAACAGTAATTAAAAAGAACAGTCACAAGAGTTAAATGCCTTCAGGCTACATGGAAACTTTTTTAAAACACCATAAATAAGGCTTAAATTGAATGTACACTCCAAATTAAAAAGAATAGTAAGAAGACAAAAAAATGCCACCCTAGCTAAACAATAGAGTAAAAGTAATGGTTAGAGGGAAAGAGCATCCTTTAAAAATTGGAAGACAAATCCTACTGAGAAAATAGAAATGAGCATAAACTCTGGCAAGTCAAGTGTAAAAGTATAATTAGGCAGGCTAGAAAAAAATTGAAGAGCCACTAGCAAAAGATGCAAAAACTAACAGCAATTTTTTTTTAAATACATGAGAAGCAGGAAGCCTGCCAAACAATCAGTGGGGCTATCATAACTATAGAAGGGTAACAGTTGTCCTGTGTACAGTACTATAAAATCCCTCCTGGCCAGAAACTCCAAAATCCTTTTCCCTGTAAAGGGATAAGAAGCTCAGGTAACCTGGCTGGCATCTGACCCAAAGGACCAATAAGGAGACAAGATACTTTCAAATCTCGGGGGGGGGGAAGGCTTTTGTTTGTGCTCTTTGTTTTGGGATTGCGTTCGCTCTCGGGACTGAGAGGGACCAGACATCAATCCAGGTTCTCCACATCTTTCTAAATAAGTCTCTCCTATTTCAAACTTGTAAGTAAATAGCCAGGCAAGGCGTGTTAGTTTTCCTTTGTTTTCTCAACTTGTAAATGTACCTTTTACTAAAGTGTTTATCTTTGTTTGTTGTACTTTAAACCTAAGACTAGAGGGGAGTCCTCTGAGCTCTTTAAGTTTGATTACCCTGTAAGGTTAATTTCCATACTGATTTTACAGAAATAATTTTTACCTTTTTCTTTAATTAAAAGCCTTCTTTTTAAGAACCTGATTGATTTTTCCTTGTTCCAAGGAGGTTGGATCTGTATTCACCAGGAGTTGGTGGGAGAAAGGAGGGGGGATGGTTAATTTCTCCTTGTTTTAAGATCCAAGGGGTTTGGATCTGTATTCACCAGGGAATTGGTGAAGGTTTCTCAAGGCTTCCCAGGGATGGGAATTCTTGGAATGGTGGCAGCGGACCAGAGCTAAGCTGGTAGTTAAGCTTAGAAGTTTTCATGCAGGCCCCTACATTTGTACCCTAAAGTTCAAAGTGGGGATACAGCCCTGACAGGGGCCACTGGATGATCAAAATGCTAAAGGATCACTTAAGGAAGACAAGGCCATTGGGGAGAAGCTAAATGAATTCTTTGCATTGCTCTTCACTGCAGAGGATGTGAGGGAGATTCCCACAATTGAGCCATTCTTTTTAGGTGACAAATCTGAGGAACTGTCCCAGATTGAGATGTCAACAAAGAAGCATTTGAAACAAATTGATAAATTAAACAGTAATAAGTCACCAGTACCAGATGGCATTTATTCAAGAGTTCTGAAGGAACTCAAATATGAAATTGCAGAACTAACAACATTTATATGTAACCTATCACTTAAATCAGCAGCCGTACCAGATGACTGGAGAATAGCTAACATGATGTGAATTTTTTTTTTAGAAAAGGCTCCAGAGGCAATCCTGTCAATTACAGGCTGGTAAGCCTAACTTGAGTACCAAACAAATTGATTGAAACTATAGTAAAGCACAACATTATCAGACACATAGATGAATATGATTTGTTGGGGAAGAATCAACAGTTTTTATAAAGAGAAATCATGTCTCACCAATCTGTAAGAATTGTTTGGGGTGAGGGGGATCAAATAAACATGTGGACAAGGATGCTCCAGTGGATATAGTGTACTTGGACTTTCAGAAAGCCTTTGACAAGGTCGCTCCCCAAAGGCTCTTAAACAAAATAAGCAGTCACAGAACAAAAGGGAATGTCCATTCATGGATCAGTCACTGGTTAAAAGACAGGAAACAAAGGGAGAAATAAAAGGTCAGTTTTCATACTGGAGAGAGATAAATAGTAGGGTACACCAGGGATCTGTACTGGATCCAGTGCTGTTCAATAAATCCATAAATGATCTGGAAAAAGGGAGACGTGGCAAAGCTTGCAGACGACGCAAATTTAGTTAAGATAGTTAAGTCCAAAGCACACTGCAAAGAGTTATAATGAGATTTCACAGAATTGGATGACTAGGCACAAAATGACAGGTGAAATTCAATATTGATAAATGCAAAATAATGCATATTGGAAAACATAATCCAAACTATACATACAAAATTATGGGGTCTAAATTAGCTGCTACCTCCCCAGAAAGAGATTTTGGAGTCATTGTGGATAGTTCTCTGAAAATATCTGCTCAATGTGTAGCAGCAGTCAAAAAACCTAACAGAATGTTAGGAACCATTAGGAAACGGACAGGTAATAAGACTGAAAATATGATAATGACACTATATAAATCCACGGTATGACAACAACTTGAGTACTTCAGACAGTTATAGTTTTCCCATCTCAAATAAGATATATCGGAAATGGAAAAGGTATAGAAAAGGGTAACAAAATGATTAAGAGTATTGAACAGCTTCTGTATGCGGAGAGGTTAAAAAGACTGGGACTATTAAGCTTGGAAAAGAGACAACTGAGGCGGGAAGCTTATTGAGGTCTGTAAAATCTTGAATGGCATGGAGAAAGTGAATTAGGAACTGTTACTTATCCCTTCACATAACACAAGAACCAGGGGCCACCTAATTAAATTAATAAGCTGCATTTTTAAAACAAATAAAAGGAAATACTTCTTCACATTACACACAGTCAACCTGTGGAATTCATTGCCAGAAGATGCTGTGATGGCCAAAAGTATAACTGGGTTCAAAAAGAAATTGGATAAGTCCATAGAGGATAGGTCCATCAATGGCTATTAGCCAAGATGGTGAGGGATGCAACCCCATGTTCTGGGTGCTCCTAAGCCTTTGACTGCCAAATTCTGTGACTGGACAACAGATGATGCATCACTTGATGATTGCTCTGTTCTGTTCATTCCCTTTGGAGTGTCTGGCATTGACCACTGTTAGAAGACAGGATACTGGGCTAGATGGACCATTGGCATCACTCAGTATGGCCATTCTTATATTCCCATTTCACTAGTATCTCTGAAGGGTGTTAAACAGAAATTACTAACCATAGACATTTTTAAATCATCATGCCCAGATAACTTGTAATGCAAGAGTTTTAAACGAGCTGGCTATGGAGCTCACTGGGCCATTTATATTGATTTTCAATAAGTCTTGGAGCACTGGGGAAGTTCCAGAAGACTGGATGAAAGCTATGTTGTGCCAATTTTTAAAAAGTGTAAATGGGATGACCAGGGTAATTATAGGCCTATATGCGAGACATCAATCCCTAGCAAAATAATGGAGCAGCTGACATGGGACTCGATTAATAAAGAATTAAAGAAAGGTAATAGAATTAATGCAAATCAACATGAGTTTATGGAAAATAAATCCTAACTTGATAGTTTTGGAAGAGATTATAAATTTGGTTGATAAAGATAATAGTTTTGATCTAATAGGACATTTTACTTGGTGCTATAGGCGCCAACTCCATGGGTGCTCCAGGCCTAGAGCACCCATGGGAAAAAAATGGTGGGTGCTCAGCACCCACCAGCAGCCCCATAGCAGCTCCTCTTTTCCCTCCGGCCCAACGGCGGGCCCCACTGATCAGCACCTCTCCCTCCCTCCCAACGCCTCCCGCCCGCAGTGGATCAGCTGTTTGGCAGCGTGCAGGAGGCTCTGGGGGGGAGGAGAAAGGGGGTGCATGTTTGGGGAGAGGGCGGAACACGGTGGGAAGAGGCAGGGCAGGGGCAGAAAGAGGCAGGGTGGGGACATGGGGGAAGGAGTGGAGTGGGTGGGGGCTGGGGCAGAGCGGGGATCGAGCACCCCCTGCGAAAGGACAAAGTTGGTGTCTGTGCTTGGTACCACACAATTTTAAAGAATTAGAACAATACAAAATTAACATGGCATACATTACATTGATTAAAAACTAGCTAATAGGACTCAAAATGTAACTGTAAGCAGGGAATCATCATCATCAAGGGAGTGTGTTTCCAATGAGGCCCAAAAAGAATCCATTCTTGGCCATACCCTGTTTAACATTTTTGTCAATGACCTGGAAGGAAACATAAACTCATCACTGATAAAGTTTGCAGAGGACACCGAAATGGAGGAGTGGTAAATAATAAAGAGGATAGGTCACTGATTCAGAGAGATCTGGATTGTTTGGTAAACTGGATGCAGGCAAACAATATACATTTTAATATGGCTAAATGTAAATGTATACATCTGAGAACAAAGAATGCAGGCCATCCTTACAGAATGCAGGACTTTATGGAGAGTGACTGAAAAAGACTTGGGGGCCATGATGGATAGTCAGTCGGATAGTCAGTCAGCTGAACATGAACTCCCAGTATGATGCTGTGGCAAACCAGCTAATGCAATCCTGGGATGAATAAACAGGGAACATTTCAGTAGAAGCAGAGAGGTTATTTTCTCTCTCTATTTGGCACCGGTGTGACCGCTGCTGGAATACTGTGTCATGTTCTGGTGTCCACAATTCAAGGAGGATGTCGATACACCAGAGAGGCTTCAGAGAAGGGCCACAAGAATTAATAAAGGATTCAGAAACATGCTTATAATGATAGACTCAACAAGCTCAATCTATTTAGCTTAACAAAGAGAAGTTTAAGGAGAGACTTGATTACAATGTATAAGTATCTGTGTGGAGAACAAATATTTAATAATGGGCTCTTCAATCCAGCAGAGAAATATATAAAGCAATCCAATGGCTTGAAGTTGGAGCTAGGCAAACTGAGACTGGAAAAAAGCTGTAAAATTTTGACAGACCAATTTACCAAGGGTCACAGTGGATTTGCCATCGCTGGCAATTTTAAATCAAGATTGGATGTTTTTCTAGAAGCTGTGATCTAGGAATTATTTTGAGGAAGTTCTATAGCCTGTGTTATACAGGAGATCAGACTAGTCCCTTCTGGCTCTGGAATCTATTAATCTCTGTGAGAGATTGATTGCATGGTCAAAGTTTGACTAACAAGTGAAGTCCTCTGCACCAGCAAAAACTGTTCCCTGAAATTTGAAACAGCTGCTCTGCACTTCCCTGTCTTTCCCCAGACAAAACAATGTTAAATGAAAGGGGAGATGTGAGTGAAGGAAAGCAAACAAGAAAGGAGAGAGAAGAATCAGGTTTTTTAGGAAGGGAAGCAGGAGAGGCAGAGCTGGAATGGGTCTCTGTTGCCCCTTGGTTTTATCCTGCTGCCCTCCAATCAGTTCTGGTAGCAACTCTACCTTCTGGGTCCAAAAAAAAAAAAAAAAACCGTCAGGCACAGAGCTCAGGCTATCTGCTCTTTTGGTTGGCCTCTGCAACTGTTGTCCATTTAGTCAGATGGATAGGTTCATGGAATCCTTGGGAAAGGATGGCTTGTATTTTGAAGTTTGTTTCCAATGTATTTAAATGCCCTGGAATTTTGTCACAGGATCTTTGTGCTGGACTTTGTGTTTGCAAGAAACCCTTAACTGTTGTTGCAGTTTGGCTTGGGTTCTTTGTTCAAAATGACTCCTGATCTAATAGTTGCAGTTTTCAACCTCACCCATTTGCTAGTACTGAACCTGAAGAATAGGGGAACTCTCAGAATTGTTAATTGAGCATGGATGTTCCAGCAGGACCACTAGGGTCACACACTGAGACTTTATTGCCCTGGTATTGTATTGTGTATTGTAGACAGCACTTCCACCAATACATGGTGCTATATCCTTATCATGGTATTAATTTGTTGTCTTCTGTGTGATTATGTTATTGATCTGATCTGGCAAGTTATCTGTAAATTCAGTGCTGCCTGTGGGAACTGAAGTTGGTGCTTGCAATGTCCCA
This sequence comes from Trachemys scripta elegans, assembly GCF_013100865.1. Lineage (NCBI taxonomy): Eukaryota > Metazoa > Chordata > Testudines > Emydidae > Trachemys > Trachemys scripta. The sequence goes on along the minus strand of NC_048299.1, from coordinate 133,406,727 downwards.
GTAAATCTCTGTGATTCTATAAGCAAGTATTATAATACTATGATACTACAATGAAAATGTAATAGCAGATTAAAAGAGAATGATGATTTCTGAATAACAAATATAAATTTTGCACTAAAGATCATCTACCATTCATAGAAGGCCTGATCCAAAGCCCATTGAAGTCACTAGAAAAGCCCCTTTACTTTTGTGAGGTTTGGAGCTGACTCTTAGGGTGGGATTTTCACAAGTGCTAAGCATTAGTTTAACCTTGCTGTCACTGAAGTCAATCAGTTAGGCCATCACTAAACATTTTTGAAAACCTGATTCTTAATTACTAGATATTCCAGAGATTGGTGATTTATATATCCCATTTTGAGTTATATTTTATAATATCCTCATGGTTTCTATTGCCCTTTTGTTTCATGTTTGAACATTTTGTTCTCAGTTATACCATTCATTTTATTAGGTTGCAGAAGTGTAGTTTCGTGTCAGTTACTTAAATTGTAAGTTCTATGAGGCAGGGGCTGCTTTTTTGTTCTTTGTTTAGACAGCACCTAGCACAATAGAATTCTGATGCATGACTGGGATTCCTAGGAGCTATGATAATACAAATAATCAAATAAATAATACTTACATACATATTTTGGAACAGTACATGCCCCCCAGGTCTAGTGGACAGATTCATTTTTCAGACTTCTCGGATAGTCCCTTCAGAAGGTTTTATTACATCAAGCAAACATTTCATTTGCAAGCCACATTAAGTACTCAAAAGTGTTTTTATTATGGTAACACATTTTCAAGAACTGAAGTAATATTATACTTTATGTTTGGAAAATGCCATGCTACATTTTCCAGTCCACTCTCATTTTCAGTCTCATAATACCAACTAAGGTTTCTGGCAGTTTATAGCTGTATAAAAATGGTAATGACAAGGAAGTTGTAAAGCTGCCAATTTAGGAATCTAACAAATATTTGAAACAGATGTTGGACATTACAACGATAAATAAGATGTGTATTGTGCATGAAACATATTTGGATTTTAAGATGTTGTTTTCATTTTTCTGCTGATGCAAACAGTCTATGTGGAAGATGGTGCTATTAAAAAATACCATACTGAAATCCATGGTTCACTGAATCATTTGCATGGCCAACTAAAGAATTCTGTATTTTAATTATATTTTGTTTTTGTATGACACTACAATTTAAAAGACAGCTGTAGGGGCTTAGAGTTGTTTTTATTTTAATTCCAGGGGTTATTTCATTTTAATTAATGGATTCTCCTTCCCTGGGTTATCAAAATTTGAATCATATGCAATCATGGCTTGTACTTTGTGGATCAAAGAGCCTCATCAAAAGTTAATACAGAGAATGCTTGATTATGCGTCATGCATGGGAAAGTGCCTAGGGAGCATACTGATATGCCACAGCATCCCAACATTGGTATCACTCTCAAGCAATTCAGGAAAAAGTGAATTTGGTCAATGAGAAGTAGTGAGGAATCAGGGACAGTCTGATTTAATGTGACACTGTATCCTAAAAAGCTACCTAAACTTACAACAGAGAAAGATTACAGGTTATGGCTCGCTAAATTGCACATTGCAACCTAAGTTTGCTGTCTTTGCAAACCACATCAACATGTAATGGAAGAATCTGCCATTAAGAAAGCAAAACTTTCAGGGTGATGGTTTGACATACATCCTAATATTAACAGCTTTCTTTCTGAGACCCATTATGGAGTCAAGAAAGGAAGGAAGAAAACCAGTGCACAATGCACACTTCAAAGCTGGCTCCTTCAATTCTCCTGCACTCAAGAGTACAGAAAGAGAAATCTAGACATTGCCTTATCTTAGATGAACACACTTCACTAGTAGTCTGACTGATAGAGCCAGAGATTAGAAGACGCCAGAAGCACTTGATTCCTGATGGACGATGCCATTTTGCAATCAAGAGTGGATTGGGAAGTGCTAGTAATTTAGAGCCTGATCCACAGACTATTGAAATCAATGAGAATCCTCCCTTTGATTTCAATGACTTTGGATCATCAGACCTCTCCTAGACTAACACAGAAGCACATGGTAGAAAAAATGCAGTATTGTCCATCCATCTCAATGTGATGCTGCAACCAAAAATAGTAGCTGGTGCTTATTTTGTTTCTTTACCTTTGACATTGTTTGCTTCTTCCTCCTGTTTGATCCTGGGTAGAAGATTGTACTATTGCCCTCTTACTTCCTGCTGGCCAGAAACAGCTAAGGGAGTGGATTATTTCCATAGTTTAGAGACACACACCCTACAACAAAATCAATGGGCAAAAAATGCAAAGGTGGGAAAGACTGATTTGCTGAAGCCAATGGAAAGCAGATGGAAGCCCGTAAACATAATCTCCAGCCCACAGGCAAAATCAGTTCAGCACACATTATAATACTTACATCCTCCCATACAAAAATGAGTTATTGATAATGGGTTATTAATGGTATCCAGTGCTTCAATATATTGCCAATAGAATATAAAATAAAACTAGACTAATTTTTAGTATAAAAGAGAATGTGGATTGGTCTGTTTGCTCTATCTGCTCACTATATTAAGAAAGCTAGATGAAAAGACTGTAAACTATTTCATGATATTTTAAAACTTTTACTGGCTTTTTTTTTAAAGCCTGACATGCAAATCTTTCATTGGTTTAATTCATTTTTTTAAAAATCATTAAAAAAAAATCTAAACATTTCAGCCAGCATTACAGCTGGTCAAAAAACTGAAAAGAATATTGATAAACATATTCAGCACTTTCCGAGGCAGCAAAGAATTGTGTCAAAATTTGACTTTTCAATGAAAAGTTTCATGTCTAAATCCAAAAAAAATTATTCCTCCCAGAGAGTATATAACCTTCCAGTGCTTCAGGTGCAGTGTGACACACTATAGCTAGAGTCACTCTGTCTTCACCTGGAGCTCTTGGGCATGTGTGATTTGGACCAACAAATAGTGTATCTATCTGTAAAAAAATTACAAAATTTACTGGTCTGTAATTATCTTTCTTCAGTACCAGAAAAATGTATTTGAATTTGAAAATAGAATTATAAAATATCCAGAGAAACAAAATATGATAGGGTAAAGCCATATACATATTGCAAAAGAAAATTGTTCCATTTTAATCTGTTGGAACTCTGGGTAGATCCCATTTGCAATTAGCTGGCAGAAAGAAAACAGTAGTGCTATGTTTAAAACTGACCAAATTTGTTCCTACCCTGTTTTCAGTCTCTTAGCCAGATTTAAATCCATGACATGTGCAGAGAGTTCCAATAGATTAACAAGGCCCTGAAAGTGAGTAGAAGCATGGAAAACTCTAGGAGATAGGATATTTCCATTAATTTATAGCAGGAGGGTCTCAGCCGATTGAAGTCACTAAAACACAGGATTGGGGACTTCAACGGCAGAGTCCAGGGAAGGGTCTTGCGGCCTGCAGCATGCAGGGGGTCAGACCAGATGATCATAATGGTCCCTTCTGACCTTAAAGTCTATGAGTCTATGAGTAAAACCTTCCTTATAAGGAAAGACTGAAAAAGGAGATGGAGAGGAAGCAATAGAAGTGTACAAAATAATGAATAATATAGAGGATAAGTCAGATACTCTATTTAGTCTCTCATAATATAAGTACAAAGGGGCATTCAATACTAATGAAATGCTGCTTATTTAAAACTGATTGAAGGATTTTTTTCTAAATTGTACCAATGATCCCCCAACTTAAAGTTTGCCAGCTCCTGGAACTCTGGACTAAACACCTAGAGGGTCCTACCCTATGAACCACAATAATAAAGCCTACCAGAGCCCTCTGACACAATTTCCCAGCAAGCTTGGTGTCAGGGATGGTAACAGAAGGGACTAGAAATTCCTGCTGAAGCAAGTAGGGAGGTTTCTGCATGGGGATATGGACAAGCAGTTTTCTGGACCAATGATGATCCAGGGCTGGCCAGTCCCTCAGTGGGAAGGGACAGCCTGACCCAGAGATAAAGAGACTTTTTTTTAGTTTCAGTTTTGAACTTTGAGCTTGAGGTCTGAGAGAAAAGCCAAACAGCTGGGGGTGTCTCTGATTAATTTCCCCTTCCCACAAAGGGAGCCTGAACTGCTGTGGGATCTAGTGCATGGGTCAGACAGTTCCAGCCCTGCAGAAACCAGCACCGGCTACTGAGAGCCAGCTGAGACCTTTTCTAGACTCCTGACCAGGGAGCTAGGAGAGGACCCTGCCCCATCCAGGGTCAAAGATCCAGTAAGTGGATCACTTTTTGGTCAAGCCACCCAGCATTCACAGGACTGCAGCACTAATCTCAGGACTCAGCCTCAGCATACATCTGCCTTGGAAGCTGCCAGGAAGAGAGCTGGAATTTGGGAAGAGCTGTGAGTGTTGGAAAGTCGGGACTTGGTGAATGTTTTAGTATTTATTAGTTAATTTTAACCCTTTCCTTCTCTAGTTCCTGTTTACATGATCCTCATAAAATTCCCCTTTGTTACATTGTTATTTTGGGGTGTATTATTTCATTGCTGGGGCTTGTGCTGATGTACTTTATTGTTTATTGTGCAATGGGTTTTATACTCCTTGCCAGTATAAATAGCATAATGTCTTTTCCCAAAGGACAGCACCCTTTATGTCTTGGGCACAGTGAGAAGTTACCTTGGGTAGAGGCACCAAGTGCTTTAAAAAAAAAAGAATGCAGCACTCAACTCATATGAGCATGGAGAAGAAGCTATTCCCAGTAGCAGGCACCAGGGAGGAACCATGAGCAACACCTCGTGGGAGGGGCTCCAGACGGAGGCACTGCTGCGATGTTAGTTTACAAGGAGATTTTTATTACACAAGGAGTATCCGTACACAAATTATTGCTCTGCCTGTGAGAGGTGAGTCTAGTACCACCTAACAGAGCAGGTCCCAAAGTACAAGATGGAGAGAACTTTGTTTTCTGACTGGTATGAAACAGAAGTCTTGGAGCCAGACAAATCCTTTATGGTACCAGGGATCCCCTGTGAAACTATGAATTAACAGATTTAAGTGTTCTCAACACTGAGAAGAGCCACAGTGAAAGATAGTCACCAGCACCACAACAGGGAGCCTGAGTGTTTTGATACTGTGCTCCAGATACCAACAGGGATGCTAGCTTCTGAAAGATTGCCAACCTGGGAGATAATGATTCAGGATGTAGTAGGAGTGCCTGCTAGCCCTGCACCTATGGATTTTAGTGCACAAGGTAATGTTGTATAGATACTTAGTTGTCAGAGTGGCAGTGCTACAATCAGAGAAAAGAGACCTTTCACTTTCTTCTTTCTAAGAGGTTTTTCAGAATCTGAGTGCCATGGATGAAGTGCCTAGATATTGAGGGGCACCAACTATGATGACCTGTTACTCTTCAGCCTATATTTGAGACAGAGGTTGGAGGATCCACCCACCTTGCTGACCCTATCAAAGGAAGTCAGAGGGGAAGAAGATAGGGAGGCAGTGCAGAAAGCCTTCTTGGCTCCTGTATCACAGGCCAACAGTGCAGCTCCCAAAAGTCAAGAAACAGTGACCACACAAGGAAAGGATGGGCAAAAGCAACTGAAAGACTTGAAGAAGCAATCATCAGCGAGAGAGGAAGCCACCCTAAACAGCCTATTCCAACATCTCCAAATCAGAAAAAATCAGAAGAGACCATATCAACCTGTGAGCCAAAATCCTCTGATCTGTTTCACCTGTGGAGAAGCTGGGCATAAAGCTAGAAGATGTCCTAAGCCCCAGAACATTAAAGAAACAAAACACAAAAAAACAAACACAAATAAAAAATGCTTTGGAACTCCTACAAAATTACATGGATCAGGAAAACATCCAAGGCTCCTAACAGAAGGACTGCTCGAGCAAGGTTAATCTGCTTAAAGTAGTGACTACCCCAGGAAAATACCTACCTAAAGGACTGGTAGCACCTGCCTTGGAAGTTACAATAAAGATGGAAGGACACACCTGTAAAGTGGATCCTTAGATAGTGGATCCAAAGGGACCATCATCTTCAGATCCCTGTATGATAAATTACTGAGACACATTCCCATTCACTTGCTGCAAGGACTAGAAGTAAGGGGGCTAAGTGATTATGAGTACCCTTATTCTGGGAATATCACTGTTAAACAAGAATTTTCCCCTGATGTGATTGGAGGCGGGCATAAACTGGAAACATTAGCCTTGGTCTGCCCAGATCCACATGGGCACAACCTGATGCCTATTCTAATTGGTTCTAATGCCAGTGGTTGGACAACCTGCCAAGCTATGCCATAAGAAGGGAGGAGAAGACTATTGTGATGTTGGGGAGCACCCAGACCAGTAAGAGGTTCTGTCAGCAACTGCTCTATAACCCTAGTTTCCTTTATGCTATACAGCTTTGGTTCAGACTCCCTGACAGTAGCCTGCTTACAGGCAGAAGGTATCAGCCTGACTTCCACCAGCCTAGTTATTCCTTGCATGGTGACACCCAATAATCCTTCCAGTCCCAAATCTCCCAAAATCCATCCTCCCTGAGTTCTTAACAACCAGACACTCAGACTTTTCCACTCTAGTTCATCATCCCAGAAGTGCTGAATTGATGGCAGATGTTCACCGGTTGACTTCCCTTTCTCTTCTTGGAGAGCTGGAGTACTGGGGTCGACTGGAGTGCTCTGCCGTCGATGTAGCGAGTCTTCACTAGACCCACTAAATCGATCCCTGCTGCAGCAATTGCAGCAGCATCGATCTCCCCATAGTGGAGACTAGCCCTTTTACTTTGGAGGTTCATCTGCACTGGATAAAGAGTGCCTGTGTCAGAAGATGGCTAAGACACCTTACACATTTTCCTTGCATGAACGGCATATAGATTGTGCCAAGAGAGAACACCATATGCACTTGATAGAAACCAGATCCTTTTTCAGAGAGATCTTGGAGATTTCCTCCTGAAGATGTGAAGGTCTGAGATGACCCCACTGAGAGCTGATGTCATCAGGAATTGTCAAGGAATCTTAGAGATCTTATGTCTCTCTCACATTGGAGTGGCAAGAAAAATGAATGGACAAGTGGGCATGTGCATTGACTATCAGACCATAAACAAAAGGACAATTCCAGATCAACATACCATGCCACAAATAGACAATGCCTTTGATTGTCTGTCAGGAAGAAAATGGTTCTCTGTTCTAGATTTCTGGAGCAAGTATTATCAGATCTCCCTGGGAGAAGAGGAAAAATAAAAGACTGCTTTCATCTGCCTTCTTGGGTTCTATGACTTTGAGATTCCCTGTGGCATCCTTGAGAGTACCTACAACCTTCCACAGGTTAATGGAGAAGGTGGTTGGAGACATGAACATTCTGAAATTTCTAGTCTACATAGATGGCCATATCTTCAGGAATACCCTAGATCAGTGGTTCTCAACCAGGGGTACATGTACCCCTTGGGGTATGCAGAGGTCTTCCAGGTGTACATCAACTAATCTAGATATTTGCCTAGTTTTACAACAGGCTACATAAAAAGCATTAGCAAAGTCAGTACAAACTAAAAGTTCATACAATTACTTGTTTATACTGCTCTATATACTATTCACTGAAATGTAAGTACAATATATATATTTCATTTGGTTTAGTTTATAATTATAGGGTAAAAATGAAAAAGTAAGCAATTTTTCAGTAATAGTGTGCCCTGACACTTTTGTATTTTTATGTCTGATTTTGTAAGCAAGTTGTTTTTCAGAGAGGTGAAACTTGGAGGTACGCAAGAGAAGTCAGACTCTTGAAAGGGCTACAGTAGTCTGGAAAGGTTGAGAGCCACTGCCCTAGAGAAACACAAAATACTTCTGCTGAAGGTCCTGTATCACCTGCAGCAATATGGCCTGAAGGTGTCACTGGTGTGTTTTCTGCCAGACCTCAGTCAAAAATGTGGGCCATGTTGCATCCAAACATGGGAAATAGCTGGACGCTGATAAAATAAGTGCGTTTACTACCTAGCCTCATCTGTGTAACCTACGGAGTCTACAATCCTTCTTAGGATTCTGTGGATACTACCACAGGTTTATCAAGAACTGTTCATTGATTATGACACCTGCATGAACAAATACAGGGATATGTCCCTAGCAGATCCAATAGGATTGACAAAAAGACTCGCAATGAGAAAACCTATCTCAAGTAGTCTCAACAATTTGGACTGCAATGGGACTCCAGATGTGAGGAGGCATTCCAGTGCATCAACTGCCTGACACGAGCTGCAGTATTAGCATATGCTAATCCTCAAAAGCCTTAGATCAGCAGTCCCCAAATAGGGGGGCATGGAGTAACCTTTGTGAAGTGGGGCACACAGTGGGGCCCAGATCAGCCCCCCCCCGAGGGGGCAGGAATGGAATGCCACATTCCCAGCCCCAATTCCTCCCCCAGACCTACTGCTGAGGAAGCCTTGGCTGTGCAGTTATGGAGGGGGGACGTGGACAGATTCTGTTCATGGTAAGGTGGGGCATGACTGGAAAAGTTTGCATACCACTGCTGTACACACTGATGCTAGCCTTAGAGGCTTGAGAGCAGTACTGCATCAAGAACATGATGGAGAATTGAGTCCAGTTGCATTTACCAGTAGAAGTCTGAGTGGGGCAGAAAAGAACCATCCTGCTCACAAGGTGGAGGTCCTGGCATTGAAATGGGCATTAGTGGACAAGTTTCATAACTACCTCTTTGAAGCCAAGTTCCTAGTACACATGGACAATGACCTATGTGCTAACATCAGAGCTCACCTACCAGATTGGACCCCATAGGTAAACTTATACAAAAACAGAGACAGAGGAGGAGGTGCTCCCTCATAACTTTTAGCCTAGTGGTTTAAGAGTCAGACCTGGGGGGGGGGGGGAGGTTGGAGATCCCCAGGAGGAAGAAGAAGGGATTTGATCATCTCTCAGGTGAGTGCCCTAACCACTGGGATATACTGATGTGGGGCTCCAGCTCCTCTGTTAAAGCTATTCCACTGGATACATAACTTTTTAAAAGTAATTGGAACAGGGGGACTGATTCCTGAGTCTTCCACTTCTCAGGTGAGTGCTCTAACAACCAGGCTATAGAATCATTACCATGCCCCCCTGTGATTCTTTCCTTATTGAGCCACAGTGGAACAGCTTAAACAGGAGAGATTCAGGAAGTTCCATGTTAGAATATCCCATAGCCTAGTAGTTAGGGCACTCACCTCAGAGGTGGGAGAGACCTGTTCAAAATTCTTCTGCCTCTCAGGCTGTGGAGGAACTTGATCCATGGGTCTCCTACATCCCAGGTGAGCACCCTAACCACAGGGCTAAAAGAGGGATTGCCTCCTCTGCCTAAAGTGGCAGTTAGGCATCTAAGTCCTTTTGTGAATCTAGCCATTTATATAGAAAAATAATACAAGGTTAATAAACTTTCATGTTTCAGTGGTTGTCACTACTCACTGACAGTGGTAATGGAGAATTTTGCTCTGTGGTCAAGTTATTTCATAGAATTGTCCATTAGAGGATTTCTATCTTCAGCGTCACCTGTGCTCCAAGCCCAGCATATACAACAGGATTGTACAAGTTTAACTGAGGGTGGAGTTTGGCACAGTAACAGAAGCTAGTTCATAATTCTGTTCTTTATGTGGTAGCTAAAATGGAATTGGGCAATCAGATTAATAGTAAAAATGACTACTCTTCATATCCCTAGTTAAAAGCTGTTTCCACTGTGTATTTTCCATCTGAGTGTGAAAACATGTATCAAATAGAACTTAACCAGTGTTAAACTATGTTAGAAGTTGAGAAGCTGCTTTTTGAAAATTACTGTTGAATTTAACTGACCCTGGAAAACATAGTTCTGTACCGGTTAAGAGGTGTCAGAAGTTGTTAAATATAATGCAAAGATGTTAGGCATAACCTTGAAATAAATGCATTATTCACAAGTGAGCTATATAGGTCATTCCACACAAGAATCAATAGAGCCTTTATATCACATCCATTTTCATGAATTCAACATATGCCACACATTTACAGAGAACACTATTTTAGAAATGTTGTAGAAAAATTCTATTGGATTTTATTTTAACATTTTATTAGAGCTAGCATTTGTAACCATCTGCATAGAGTCAGCTTGTTCTTATGAGTCCACCTGGACAGGTCATAGAGGGAGAGTTAAAATGATAACTAACATTTTTAGAAACCTCTAAAGATGACTTAAAAAGGTGTTTCCACTTATGTCACAATATTAGGGTTTTATTCCATTATCTTCCAAGGACAGAAAGTTTTATACCATTGGACAGGGTGGATTCTTGGGTCTTTCATGATATAAACCTCCCATTTCTAGAACTGATGAATTGAGAGAATTTAGACCGTAAATGTATCTCTAGTCTGATTGAATACTGACAATCCTGTGTTTCAGTTCAAAGTAATGTTGGGGAGAATTTCCACATTAGGTGACTGGAAGAGAAGAACATTCTTGCAAGGTCTGTTTGTTTATATATATATAACAATTGTGGTTGTTTGGAACTTTGTAATTAAACCCAAAACAACAGATTAGTGGGAAAAATTCAAGTAAGCTTCTCAAAAGTGTGATCAAATGTATTTGATCACAGTTAGATGTCTCCCAGATATAAGGTTTATATGTTTGCCACTCTGTATTCTTCTCACTAATATACATATAAAATCTAATTTAAACACACACAATTATATATAACCTGATTCTGGAGAATAGAATATTTTCCACATGAGCAAAGTTGTCAAAATTATTGGATGAATTATTAGATGTGTGTTTGCAAAGAAACAAAATACAACACCTATATTTAAGTGTTTCAGGGAAAGAAAATCTAGCACAAGTGACTTAATTATACAATTAGAGTGTGAAATGGATCTGATGTGATATGCCAAATAAAGCAACAGCCATAAAACCTGTCCTTTATGAAGAAATCAGCATAATAAAGAAACAAGATAAGTATGTTTTGAAATTTTAATTAAAATATTAATGCACTTTTTCAGCATTAGAAATCATGTAGAAATGTTTTAAATGCTTTTATGACTTATCTGTATTGCATGTATATAGGCAAATTATGGCTGTTAGTTAAAAATGATTACACATTTTAAATGCTGCTTTTTGTACTTTACTGAATTCGTCTAGGAGAATCTAATTGATTCTGTGCTTATTTTCTTGTACAGCGTCTTCAAAGGCCTGTATATTTATTAAAGAGAAGTTTAAAAAATATTTTCTGGTAATTGAACTGGCTGCATACTAAACACTTTAATCTATCCATTTCAAGACTTCTTTTTTCTCCCAAAGAGCTGCAAAAGATAGGCTGACCTGAAGTTTATTTGCTGTTCAAGTAACAAATAAGATAGATAAATGGAGTGAGCTGAAAACATGGCAAGAAATCCAGTATGAAATGAAGATATAAATTGTAGCTATGGAAACAGCCTCTGTAATTAGGAATAATTTAGGAAGTCACAAAATATATTTAATCAGTATGCAAATTAAATTATACTTTTTTTTCTGGAAAGGTAATAGGAGGCAACTCAATAAAAGCCTTGAAAAATTTCCTAGTGCCTTAAAATCAAAAATTTGCTTTCATTATTTTTAAATCCTTCATCCGAACAGGGGCTGAAATCAAGTCTCAGTATATAATGCTTTGAATTATCCAGTGCAACAGTACAACTTAAAAACCCTGTTAGATACACTAAGGATTTCCATACATATCTAATTGAGTGGAGATAAATTCCACTGTTTACATAATTATTCAGTTGTGTACTAAAGTTTTATATTTTCCCTTGGGGTCAGAGAAACAGCAGGTGCTCCTAATAAACTAATAAATAATAATACATCTACCTCTCATATAGCATTTTTATCAGTATTCTTTATCCCCAATTTAAAGATGGGGAAACTGTGGCACGGGAGGACATGGCTTGCCCAAGGTCATCCAGCAGGTCAGTGACTGGGCCAAGAATAGAACCTAGGTCTCCTGAGTCCCACTCCATCGAACACTGGTTAGGTAGTGCAGAGTTCCATTAGTTAACATTAATGATATGGGATCTGATCTTGCTTCCATGAAAGCAGTAACAAAACTCCCAATTACTTGAAAAGGAACTGGGAGTTTTGTTACTGCTTTCATGGACACTCAGATTTAATTAGAATCAAAGAACTTTGGGCCCAATCCTGCCAGGTTCTGAGTGCCTTCAATTATCTTTTATTTAAAAAAGGAGTTGAGGGGACTCAGCAACTTGTAGAAGGCACCTAGCACCTTGATGGATAGGTTTCATTGCACATTAGCTGAATAGCCATTTTGACATGGATTTGAACTGGAACAGGATTGGGCTCTAGCTGACCAAAACCAATCATAAAAAAAAAATGAATCAGAAGATGGACTATGTTCATTTAATTTGACAACTATTATTTAGTTTTAATTATTTCAGGGGATACTTCATCATGAACTACTATACTAAATATTTTGTAGTCTTTTAAAAATAATGACATTTTAACACTATGAGTCTATATAATTACTCTTTACTGAATGGTAGGAAAAGACCACCAGTTCTTTGCTTAGCATTTATTTCATACATAATACATAGGTGCAGATTAGGTTCTTTTGTGTCTACAGAGGTTCTGCTCTATTTCAAATAATCTTGAAATACACACATACTATGAAATCTGCAGTGTTATTGTTTCTACCAACTGATTTATATGGTGCCAGAGAACTGCATGAATGAGATCAGAGACAAATATTCATGTATACATAACAATTCTTAGGAAACAGAGTAGTTTCCATTTGGCTATTGCTGGTCTACAAAGTTTTTGTATAGCTTTAACAATGTAGTTAAAATGCTATACCTCCCCAAATGTGGACACAGCTATACTGGTATAAAGATTTATATATATATATATATATATATATATATATATATATATTTTAATATATTTACTTTTGTCAACATTTCACATCATGAGTGGGGAATGCTGTGGTGAGTGGCCTATGACCTGGAGAATAAAGCCACCATCATCTGTTCCTTGGAGACAGGACAACAAATGTTCAAAGTGGCTGAACAAAACACTGGGTGCCCTGGGAGCTACTCAGGGATAAGCAGGATGGACGGTTGAGACCAGTTAATATATCCTACATTGTTACATGCCCTGGTGGACATATGCACTGACAGTTGATGAGGTTAGTGAGCAGTCACATCATACCAAAGTAGGGGGAAGTTCCAAGAGCAGTAGTACCATGCCCACAAATGTCCATCTCTAGTGTATTGAAACTGAGTGCGATCCGTTTAAATAGTTTGAGCCTTTTAGTGGCACTCCCTGTGTTGCGTGTTTAGAAGCCCAACAGAGCAACAGTGTGTATATGCAATTTGGCCTTGCATGCTTTTGTATTGTTAGTAATAATCGTCACATTTTGACTCCACTGTGCCCCTTTTGTTCCTGCATATTACATTTGCTGTTGGGTAAGAAGCAGAAGATACAAAGGTATCTTGAATGAATATACAAAGGTGTATAGTAGATCTAACTTCTGCCCAAAAGGGAAGATTTATTTTTTCAGGAATCTGGCCTTGTCCCATATTTCCCAGCCACCAGAGCTAGATCAGGGTCTGAGGAGCGTGGCACCAGAGATTGTCTTTCTTTCACTTTGTGAGAGCCTAAAGACTAGAACCGGTAGCTCAAGAGTGAGTGTTCTATATAGTATGGTCAGAATATGCCACCAGCAGCAGCTGTACATTCTTGGAAGTGACTGTCTCAAAAACAGCAGGGCTGTCACACCACTATTGCTGGCTGGAGAAAAGAAACTATTCTTTCTTGCGGTGGTATGGAGTCACAGGGGTTACACTAAAACCTGACACGATGGGCATCCCAGCTTCATATCTATCTAGTCAATGATATGACCCACCGCAAGGTAACACATGCAAAGGGAGACAAGTCCCCAGAAAGCCTCTGGGCTTAAGAACTTTATTTTTCTGCAAGGACTGCATTTGCCTATGCAGCCTCCTCAAATAGTGGTGTAAGAGACCCTCTGCATGCAGGGAGTGTACCATGCCCAAATGTCTAACTTACAGTAATCAGACCCCCAAACCAGAATCATAAACTGCCATTGAGGTTCAGATATGAATGAAGAACTGATGGAGGGAGGAAGGATCAGGAAGTGAATGCACTGGTTTTGGCACTCTTCAGAGTGTCAATCTCCTAATGCCATATAAGACATCAAGTTAAAACAAACACTGAAAACAGTTTTGAGTGTCAGCACCAGAGAGCACAAGCTAAAAATGAAACTAAGAAAAACTCCTGGTGATACAAGTATCCAAGCAAAGCACCAATCTCAGGCCATAGCACAGAGCTCCCTCATGGAATGGAGAAAGCTGGGGAGATGCATGGGAAGGGAGAGGCTTTTTCCCTACAAACCACCAAAAAGGATGAATTTTGTCCCTAAGGCAGAGAGCGCACATCAAAAAGTGGGATGAGGGATGGGCTGGGTTGTTATGTACGATTCTTTTTCTGGTCCCTAAAACCAGGCACAAAAGTCAGAGGGCAGAAAGGGAGAGAGGTTCCAGTATTGCCTTCAAGAACAAGCCAGGCAAGGGCCTCACACTTTGCTCTCCGACACAGACATGCAAAGTTTCTCAGAAACATCCTTGAGAGCCAGCCCTCCATCCAACACACTATCCAGTCACCTCCCTTATAATTAAAAAACGAGATTCCTATTAGTCATAACAAGAGAAAAGTCACAGTTGGAGTTTTCTCCTAAATATTTGGTTCTGCTGCTGAGCTGTAATGCAACTGACTGAATGGGAACTGCAGATGACTTCTCATTAGATCTGCACTGCTAAACTGGCAAGATGGGTGGATGTCTGATGTAAAATCTATGACTGTGCATTTAGGGTCAGATCTTGCAACCCTGACTTTTATGAGCAGTCCCTTTGCCTCCCTCACAATAGGGTTTCAGGAATGAGCCTTCATACAGCTCTGGCACACTGTCACAGCTCACTACTCAAGTAGTTAGATACAGCTTCTTCTTAACACTGAACAAAAAAGGGGGAAATGAATGAAGGCGCCCTACAACAGAAACAGACAGTACACCAGGCTCATCAGGAATTGGGTAGAGCATAAGCACTTTCCCAGCAAGGCAGACAAATGGTCAGACAAATAATTGTCTCCTAAACATGAGAGGAAAAGTCGTTCTACAGGCAATCATTTAGATCTAGCACCTTCCTTCTTGATTATGGAGTAGTGGCCCAGCCAGCACTGAGTTTAGTTTATTCAGTCAGTGGATCTGGGAGGGTGCAGGAACTGACTGCTAGATAAAGTATATACAGAGCTGTGACAGAATACATCCCTGGATTCACAGCCTACACACTAGTGCAATAATATTTGTACAAAGTATGCCTTCTGAGGTACCATTTGAAAACTTAATTTGCTGGTCAGTATTGTCCTGATAAAATGTGTGGCAACATTGTACGTTAAATTATAAGAATTCCCTGTATGATGTTATTAACACATGTTCCAAATCCCACAGCCCTATTAAAACAGAAGTCATGTCTGTCCTAAATAAAGGAAGGAAGGAGTGCTTGTATTAATTTGCATTTAAGCAGTAAACAGAATCATGAAGCCCAAAGGGAATCAAAGAAATCTCAAACAGATGAGGAAAAAAAACAGCGCAGAATATCCTACCACATAGACTCTGTTTTCTGGATCTCAGCTGGAAATGTTTTTCAAGAGGGGGACTGAAACTATAAAAAGGAGAGACAAACACCCCACGGGACCCTATCTCTTTTCCTGCCCATGTCATTCTCTGCACCTGATAACACAAAAGGAAACAACTTTTAGACGCTGGGGAGGAGTCCTGATCTGAAGTTTGATCAGTAATCTGCTGGAGCATGTGGTGAGAAAGTTTGCTTTGCAACAGGTAGTTTATTAAGTAGATACTAGTAACTGTTTTATCTTTATTGTTCTTGTAATCCTTTCTGAGTTTTATGCCCCATTACGTATACTCACTTAAAATCTCTTTGTAATTAATAAACTAGTTTTATCTAGTTCAATGTGTTTAAACTGAAGTGTCTGGGTAACTATTTAAGGTAGGTTTCAGAGTAGCAGCCGTGTTAGTCTGTATCCTCAAAAAGAACAGGACTACTTGTGGCACCTTATAGACTAACAAATTTATTAGAGCATAAGCTTTCATGGGCTACAACCCACTTCTTCGGATGCATATAGAGTGAAACATATTGAGGAGATATATATACACACATACAGAGAGCATGAACAGGTGGGAGTTGTCTTACCAGGATTAAATAAGGACTGGGAATGGCTGAGCCATTACAAACATTGAATCTATCTCCCCTTGTAAGTATTCTCACACTTGCTTCTTATCAAACTGTCTGTACTGAGCTATCTTGATTATCACTTCAAAAGTTTTTTTTCTCCTACTTAATTGGCCTCTCAGAGTTGGTAAGACAACTCCCACCTGTTCATGCTCTCTGTATGTGTGTATATATATTTCCTCAATATATGTTTCACTCTGTATGCATCCGAAGAAGTGGGATGTATCCCACAAAAGCTTATGCTCTAATAAATTTGTTAGTCTCTAAGGTGCCACAAGTACTCCTGTTCTATTTAAGGTAATAAAATGGCATATTATTCACTGAAGGGAATCACCAACTTAAATATATTTGTACTGACCGGGAGAGGCTGAGCAATACAGGACATACTTTTCTGGGTGACAATCTGGAACTGGGGGGGTGTTGGGGTCACCCAACAGTATAACCAAGGCTGAAAGCCATAGGGTAGCTGGCAGGCTGTAGTTACACATAGACATTCATAGTGTGGCTTGCATGCTAGAAGGCTGTTCATGAGTGGCCTGGGTGGGAGCTACTACAGCAAGGAATGAAAGTTACCTAAGGTTTCCTGGCAGAAGTGACACAGCCCTCCCACCCCACTAATTTGAATTGTACCCCTGATATGAGTCACAATATTCCATACAGGAACCAGAAAAACTTGGACAAGAAGGGCAGAAGGAGTCCCACTGAGATGAGAGCAGGTTGGGAGCAGGAAGCAGGGCTGGGGCTTGGATTGTGAGATCAGTCAAAATACAACAACCCTATTGGCTGGCAGTAGTTCAGAGAGGGTAACCTCTCAAGAAGCAGCATTAGTAGTACATGACCTGAAACACCAAACGACCATCAGCCTTTCCATGGCAACAAATGTCCAAGGTGGCTGAGCTCACACTGGTGCCCTGAGAGCTCCTCACGCTGGGGTGATCAATTTACAGTAATACAACTCCACAACAAGGATGGTTAACTGCCTCTGCTGTAATAAAAAAAAGCATGAATCAAGAACAGGGAGGACCATACTTTCTCCCATAGTGGAGAGATAGTCTTGCCTTTATGCCATCTGCTATTCAGTGTGTCACATAATGTAGGAATTAAAAAATTGAAAATTATTTTGAGTTAAGGCACCAGAGATAGAGCATAAGCTAAAAATGCTGTTCAGAAAAGGTCAGAAAAGTCTCTCCCTTGGATTGGATAAAGCTGGGGACATGCACAAGTCAGGAGAGACTCTTTCCTACAAACTTCTAGGAATTAGCGATTTGTCCCTCATACAGAGTGTTGGTGCCATTGGATAGGAGAAATAAATTTGATCTGTTGTGCCTGTGAAATCATGCATAAAAGGCAGAGAAAAAGAGAGGGAGGGAGCTCCCAGTGTTGCCTTCAAGGATCAGTCAGGCAAGGTCCTTATGTTTTGTTCTCCATCACACTCCTAGAGAGAAGCTAAGCTTCTCAGAAACATCCTCAAGAACCAGGCAGAGTGTACTCATAAAAGAGTCTTCTATCACAGGCATGTCTCCCAAATATGAGGGGAAATGTGATTCTACAGTACAGATCCTTTAGCTCTAACACCTTCCTTATTGATTATGGAATAATGGTCCGGCCAATATGGTTTAACTTATTTCCAAGTCAGGGGAGCTCGGTGAATGCAGGGAGTGACATTAAAAGACTTATTCCAGGCAAAACATCTAAATATTCTGTAAAGAAACCAGAATAATTGGGACAAGAAAGGCAGAATGAGCTCCATCGAAATGAGAGCTGGCTGGATGCAGGCAGCATGGCAGAGGTTGGACTGTGATCAGATCAGTCAAAATACAGCAATCTGATTGGCCAGCTGTGGTTTAGAGAGGGTGGAGTCATCAATGGAGTCTCACACTGCTGATGACCTCATCTCCCCTGTATGTTCTGTCAGGACCCATCTCTGCCTCACAATATCAGAGGGTCAGCTAAAAGCCTGCTTCCCTAACTCTACTAGAGCTTTATCACTGTTAGAGGTGGGCCCAAACAAAAGAATTTGGATCCAGATCTCGATCTCAGCCCTTCTTTCAAAGCTCTGAGGTGTTGCAATACAAGATTTGGTCTGTACCTTCCTTTAATAGATAATATGGTGATAATGTTACAGCACACAAAAGAGACTCACAGCAAATACACAATTCTCCACCTGCATAGGTAAGTCCAGTTTCTTGAATGCACTAAGATGAGGTTAGTGCAAATGGCTGTCCACTCTCTAACTGTCCTTGATGCTTGCTCTGTCTTTGTGTGTGAAGGAAAGAGAAGGCTTCAGGGTTTTCTGGGATCACAACTGAGTGATGTGTGATTAGAATTACAGATAGGGACAGAGCTGTAAATTTAAAATCCAGATTACAAACACCTCAGAATCTGAGTGCAAATGGATTCAGGGATTGGGTGCGACCAAGACTTGTATCTCTTTATCACAAGATTTCTTTCCAGTCTGTCCCTTTCCTTCTTGCTTGTTGCTTTGTGCACTTTTCCTTCTCTGATCTTCAAATGGTTTTGCTAAAGATTTTTTAAAAAATATTATGTTTATAATGGCTCAAAATGGTCTTTTCTCACTCTGTTGAGTACAATTCTAGATAATGAATTCCCTTTTAGGGAAACCAGAAACCTGTGTGTGTGTGACGACTGTGATGTTGTTGATCTGACCTAGTGGTTGGAGCAGGAGTTAGAAACAGTGAGATACTAGGAGATCAGTGTCTGAGAAAGGCCAGACGGCGAGCCAAAAATCAGGAGACAGGCAGGATCAGGTTATCAGGAGACCAGAGACAGGCAGTAGGAGCAGGTAGCACAAGGGAACCAATGCTTCACATGTGAAATCCAATTACATGGGCAACTTCCTGTATCTGTGCTTGGTTTAAATAGAAGCGGGGAACCAATCAGGACCTGTAGATTTCCTCCAGTCAGATCCAAGGACAGGAAATTTCTGACAGAGTTGAGCTTCTAGTTCTGACAACTCTTAAGCAGGTCACTGGTTGGTAGATTAGTATTTATTAGTGCCTTAGAGCACAGTGGACCAGGACTTGAGACCCACAGTCCCTGATCACATGTGACAGAAAGAAAAAGGACTCAGCTGAGAACTGGAATAGCAACCCTGAACACCTGGGTCATATTTCCCTCTCCCTCACTGACCTGCTATCTCCAGAGACAAGTCCCTTTGCCTCTATTTCTCTCCATCCTTTGTCATTTCTGTTTTGACTATTTATATTCTGAGCTCTACAAGGCAGCAACTGTCTCTTACTCTGTGTTTCCTGTAGTGCAGACACAATGGGACCCCAAATTGTATTGGTACTCCAGTTATACAAATATTACTTATAATTTGGATGGTGGCTAGGTGGGAAAATAGCCCCATGTATTCTTTTGAGGAAGAAATTTATAGAAAATGCATCAACTTAGTCAGTTATTGGTGGTTCAGATGGCAGGTATCACCAGAGTGTGACATCAGGGATGGTGCCATTTTTCCTCAACTACATGTCCATGGGACTCATTCTGGGAAAGGAAGAGGCTCTGGCACTATCAGTGTTATGCTTATAAGAAGCACACAAAATGTTATGCCTATAAGAAGCACCGGAATCTTTTTCAAGGGGATAAAGCAATATGCTGTGTTTGTTGAGAGTACAATTTAAGCATTAAAACCAGCATATGCTTCCGTTCGTTCACCCTCCACCCAAAAAAAATGGTTCTGAAGCTGGATCTTATAGTTATCAATCCTTCATGCTGCTCTGTCAGGGTATATCTACACTATGGGATTAATCTGAATTTATATAATTCAAATTTTGGAAACAGATTGTATAAAGTCGAATGTATGCGGCCACACTAAGCACATTAATTTGGTGGTGTGCGTCCATGTACCGGGGCTAGCGTCGATTTCTGGAGCACTGCACTGTGGGTAGCTATCCCATAGCTCCCGCAGTCTCCTCCACCCATTGGAATTCTGGGTTGAGATCCCAATGCCTGATGGGGCCAAAAACATTGTCGCGGGTGGTTCTGGGTATATCCTCCCCCCTCGCCAGGGAAGCAACGGCAGACAACTGTTTTGCGCCTTTTTCCTGGGTGAATAGTGCAGATGCCATACCACGGCAAGCATGGAGCCCGCTCAGCTCAAGACAGCAGTCATGAACATTGTAAACACCTTGCGCGTTATCGTGCAGTTTATGCTGAACCAGAACATGCAAAACCAAGCTGCGAGGAGTAGGCTATGGCAGCGCGGCAGCGAGAGTGATGAGGATATGGACATGGAATTCTATCAAACCGCGGGACCCGGTGCTTTGGAAATCATGCTGTTAATGGGGCAGGTTATAGCCGTGGAACGCCGATTCTGGGCCCGGGAAACAAGCACAGACTGGTGGGACCGCATAGTGTTGCAGGTGTGGGATGATTCCCAGTGGCTGTGAAACTTTCACATGCGTAAGGGCACTTTCATGGAACTTTGTGACTTGCTTTCCCCTGCCCTGAAGCGCCAGAATACCAAGATGAGAGCAGACCTCACAGTTGAGAAGCGAGTGGCGATAGCCCTGTGGAAGCTTGCAACGCCCGACAGCTACCGGTCAGTCGGGAATCAATTTGGAGTGGGCAAATCTACTCTGAGGGCTGCTGTGATGCAAGTAGCCAAAGCAATCACTGAGGTGCTGCTACGAAAGGTAGTGACTCTGGGAAACGTGCAGGTCATAGTGGATGGTTTTGCTGCAATGGGATTCCCTAACTGTGGTGGGGCGATAGATGGAACCCATATCCCTATCTTGACACCGGAGCACCAGGGTACCCAGTACATAAACCGCAAGGGGTACTTTTCAATGGTGCTGCAAGCACTTGTGGATCACAAGGGACGTTTCACCAACATCAACGTGGGCTGGCCAGGAAGGGTTCATGACACTCGCGTCTTCAGGAACACTAATCTGTTTAAATGGCTACAGCAAAGGACTTACTTCCTGGACCAGAAAATGACCGTTGGGGATGTTGAAATGCCAATAGTTATTCTTGGGGACACAACCTACCCCTTAATGCCATGGCTCATGAAGCCATACACAGGCAGCCTGAACAGGAGTCAGGAGCTGTTCAACTACAGGCTGAGCAAGTGCAGAATGGTGGTAGAATGTGCATTTGGCCGTTTAAAAGGTCGCTGGCGATCGTTATTGACTCGCTCAGACCTCAGCCAAACCAATATCCCCATTGTTATTTCTGCTTGCTGTGTGCTCCACAGTCTCTATGAAAGTAAGGGGGAGACCTTTATGGCGGGGTGGGAGGCTGAGGCAAATCGCCTGGCTGCTGATTACACGCAGCCAGACACCAGGGTGATTAGAAGAGCACACCAGGAAGCGCTGTGCATCAGAGAAGCTTTGAAAACCAGTTTCATGACTGGCCAGGTTACAGTGTGAAATTTCTGTTTGTTTCTTCTTCATGAAAACCCGCCCCCTTTATTGACTCATTCTCTGTAAGGAACCCACCCTCCCCCTTCCCCCAGCTTGCTTTCAAAGGAAATAAAGTCACTATCATTTAAAAATCATGTATTCTTTATTAATTGATTATAAACATAGGGAGAGAACTGACAAGGTAATCTGGGTGAAGTTTGGGAGGAGGATAGGAGGGAAGTAAAAGGCCAGTGAAAAAATTCAATATAATGACAGCCTTTTGGTTGGGCTGTCCACTGGGGTGGAGTGGAAGGGTGCATGGAGCCTCCCCCCTGTGTTCTTACACGTCTGGGTAAGGAGGATATGGAACATGGTGATGGGGGAGGGAGGTTATACAGCGGCTGCAGCGGCAGTCTGTTATCCTGCTGCCATTTCTGAAGCTCCACCAGATGCCGGAGCATGTCTGTTTGCTCACGCAACAGCCCCAGCGTTGCAGCCTGCTACCTCTCATCTCGAGTGTCCCTCATGACCTCACGTTCACTGGCATCTTTCCTAAATTTAGATACCATGTCCTTCCACTCATTCAAATGAGCTCTTTCATTGCGGGTGCATTCCATTATTTCCGTGAACATCTCGTCTCGCGTCCTCTTCCTCCGCCGCCTTATCTGAGATAGCCTTTGGGACGGAGGAGGGAGGCTTGAAAAATTTGCAGCTGCTGGAGGGAGGGTTGAAAAAAAGGAGAGAAGTTTTTTAAATGATACATTTTACAGAACAATGCTTATACTCTTTCATAGTGAACAACACTATTCACATTACATAGCACATGTGATTTCAGTACAAGGTCACATTTTCCATCTTAATATTGAGTGCCTGTGGCTTTGGTATTAGAGATCACAGATGCAGGTCCGGACAACAGAATTCAGCTTGCATGCAGCCATGGTAAGCCATTGTCTTTCGGTTTCTGCGCCCTCCTTTCCCACATACCAAGCAAAGCCCGTTGACTGCTGCGGTTTTCCTGTTAACCTTCAGCAACAGCAAACAAACTAACCCCCCCTCATCCAATTCTCTGGGATGATTGCTTTATCCCTCCCCCCACCGCGTGGCTGGTATCAGGGAAGATCCCTGCAGAAACCAAACAAACCCCCCCACCCACCCCCTCCCACCATGAATTATCTGGAATGATCACTGTACCTCTCCCCCCACCGCACAGCTGGTAACAGGGAAGATCCCTGCTAGCCAAATGCGAAAAGCTCAGGGCCAAATTCCCCCCCCCCCTCGTTTGGGTGGAGTACATAAAATCGATTTTAAGAGCCCTTTATTTCAAAATAAATGGCTTCGTTGTGTGGATGGGTGCAATTTTAATTCGATTTAACGCTGCTAAATCCGAATTAAAGTCATAGTGTAGACCAGGCCTCAGTTCCAGTGGCCAGCTGAAACTGTACACGAGGGAGGGGAGCAGGTGGAGCTGGGTCTCTGTCAGACACGTCTGAAGCTCTGATGTTGATGCAGAATGAACCCAAAGTCCCATGACAATACACCCTTCTTTTATAGTAATAAGTTCCCATACAAGTCTATGGACCTTGCTTTGTCACACCGGAGCTGTTAATCATGAGGTAGTCAAGGTTACTCCCAATCAGCATTATTTTGAGTTGTTATTGGAAGTATCCACGGCTATTTCTTATCTCGTCCCTCTGGCTCCACTCTTTATCCTGTCCTTGGGGTGTACGCCTTTGCTTTAGGGTCGTCAATCTGCCATCCAGGTGATTCTGATAGTAAGGTTGGTGCTTCTCAACTTCTCCACTTCCCTCTTGACCATCTGGCCCATCAGTACTGGCACCTCCTGCCTCTTCTCTGTTAGCATGCAATACATTCTTCATTCACACACAAAACAATAAATAATTTCAAAAGCAAGAATTACAGCCATAACCCTTCTATCCTTCTAAAAACAATCATTAACACATAAACATAAAATGAAAACAATATAGTCTTGCTAATTCAAAGCTAACAAAATAAGCAAAATGGAGTACAATTTACTTGAGACAATCTCTTCCCCTTAGGCTTTTGGCCTACATCAGCACTAAGGTACAGTAGAATGTTTTAGTTCCAATAATGAAGTTTCTCTTTCCACAGGTCCCACAGTGCATAAATCATCCACCATTCATACAGAGAGTGAGATGGAGAGAGATAAATACAGAGAGAAAGATAGCCAGTACTGCAAATCAGCAGGGAAGCCCAAGAAACCCCATGTGGCAGTTCAGAGTTTGCCTTGTACCCACATCTCGCAAAGAAGCAGAGACTGAGGGTCTTTTTTGATTTAGGGGCAGATTGTGAATCCCTTACTCCCACAGCTGAGAAGTTACTCACCCAGGTAAAACCACTGACTCCAGTGGGACTAGATGTGCAAAAAAGAGCTCACCACAGTAAATTACTTCTCACAGTTTGGTACTTTGTCCATTTGGGGAGGGACAGCTCTTGGGCATATGTTTGTGCACATTTGCTGTGTTCTATAAAAGCCATTATGTGCCACCTTTTACTGAGGCTGAATAGTGCCTTACTGCAGAGCAGTTGCCATTGATATGAATGGTACTACTGTACTTGTGCTAAACATGTATGTTACAATCCCTCACTTCCACACCAGGGGAAGAAAAACTTCTCTCTCTGTAGCTGAGATAAGAACAGTCAAATTGTATGCTTCAGGGCTTTGGCTGGTTGCCTGCACTGGGCCAGGAAGGAATTTTTTCATCTTAGTACAAAATTCGCCAAGCTATTTACCCAATAATCCTTTGTTTCTTGGAGAATCCAGTTTGAACTAGTTTATACATCTCTCTCGAGGGAGTGGCTTCTAAGGGTTAATAATGGAAGAAGTACATTAGCATCCCCCAATCCCTACTAAAGAAGGTACATATAATGCCACAACACATATACAATTGCATTTTTAGTACCCATCGGATACATTGTATTGACATGAATCAGTAAAGTTTAACTTAATTCAGTAAAGTTTATCCTAGTTCTATAAGGTTTGTTGAGGATACAACAGAATAGTCTGTCACAGGCACGACAAAGCTCTGGTTCTTTGCACCATAAACACGTTACTAAATATAATAATTGCTAAATAGCATGGACAAGCAACTTTTGGCCTGGAAAAAGACATTCTGCCATAAGTGACCTCATTAAATTTTTGACACCCACAGTTGCAGAATCTGTAGAAAGGGATGACTTATACTTGCCCCCTCCCTTGCTAGATGCACTTGGATTTGTTTGAAAAAAAGTACTGTGAAATGCAGAGGCTTATCAATGCCAATTGTTAGAAGAGGTCAGACTCCCATCCCTAGGGCAAGGAGTATTTTTTATGGGGGAAAGTAGCACTGAAATAGCTTAATGTTTGGTCCACATAAGAAAATAAGAGCTGAGTACTGCTACTAAATAAAGAAGCTATGTCTTTATCTCAAGTAATAGATATCTGTCCTGTGGTACTGGGAGTCCTGGGTTGCAAGCAATGATTTTGCCTGTTCCTCCCTTGTTTCCTGAGAGGTCCAGAGGCACTTAAGATGACAAGGCTGAAGCTGAGGAGTCTGAACACTACTGGTGATCTATCAGGGGGTTGCCACTCCACTGCTGCCTGGTGGTTCCAAAAGGTGGTCTAATTTTTCCCTACTGCAAATTTTAAACTTCATCTTAGCAAGATGAGTCTCTCCTATACCCATGCATTGAAAAAGCATTACAAGATTTCTGCAGTTTTGAAAAACATTTCAGCTGTTGGCCTGACTGATGAATTTTCAGACTGATCTGTCTTTTTTTTGTTTTTAGACTTGAGAGAATGCAAAATCCCACTTCAAATAGAAACTTAACTACAACTATAACTATGGAGGGTCAACTGCCTCTCCTATATAGTGCTTGCCAGGGGAAAGCCAAAGTCACACTGGAGTTATGATATGGCAAAATCTTATGTAGCTGTGGTACCACAATCTGTTGGCACACTATGAAAGGTCTGATTCAAAGCATATCAAAGTCAATGGAAGTCTTTCAAAATTAAAGTTCAAATGCACTTTTTTGTACATTCTACTCTCTCTCTAATTAAAGGGAATAAAAAGGCTGCATGAATATTAAATATCCATGTTCTGATTTGGGCCAACAATAATTTCATTCTCAGTGTCTAGTAGTAAATCCTAATAGTACACAAAAAGCAAACCAGGACCTTAACTAATGGCAAATAAAACATCAGAAGCATTTTGAATTTTTAAAGTAACCTATTATATATATTCAGTCAATTGAGTTCTCACTGTGATATAAACCAAAATCTGAGATCTAATTAACTCAGCAACCAGTCGAATTGGTTTTAACATCCAATTTTCTTGGAAACTTTTCAACATGCTTATGTAAATCAAGGCAAATCCCAATCATTCTTACATATTTCCAAGAAAGTGTTTGAAAGCCATAGTTACAGTTACAATTTAATTTAAAAGTAAATTTAATTCTCTTACAGCAAATTTGTTTTTTCCAAAATGTTAATCTTTGAAACAATTGGACAGCAAAGATGATATCACTTAGGTGCAAATAGAACTATCATCAATATTTCCAATTTAATCTAGCACAGGGTTGGATTATTAATGGCCTTAGGCCTTATCTTCATTGTTAAAAAAGGTGCATTTTTGGCTCAGGATAACTAACAGATGTTAACTATAAAACTACAGCAAGAACAAGGCAATTCAGTTTTAACATAAGGTTAACTAGGTGAGGTGAACCCCAGTGCATTTACGGCATGGTGAATTTACCTCAGAGTACACCTAAATGTTGTCTTTACTGTGTTTTTACCTCAAGATAACTTGTGCATTAGTGTCAAGTATCAGGGGGTAGCCATGTTAGTCTGTATCCACAAAATGTTGTGCATTATTACACCCTGGGGAAAAAAAACCACATCTTTAAACCATGAAGTCAAGGATTAAAACAAACTGGGAATCCTACCGTTAACTATCACATTTAATTCTCTTTTTATTCTTACCTTGTTTTGGATTCAATTGGAACACAGATGCAAATTGCTTACTTTTATAATCAGGCATTCTGTAAATTTCAGTGTCAGTGTCATCATGATAGCATTGCCACATGTGCTGTAGCACATTTCTTTGCAGGACGTTATACCAGCAGAAATAGAAGCAAGTCCCCCTTTATTCATAACAGGAAGAGGAGCATGTTATAGCTCAGGGGTCGGCAATGTTCAGCACGCGGCTCGCCAGGGTAAGCACCCTAGCGGGCCGGGCCAGTTTATTTACCTGCTGACGCGGCAGGTTCGGCTGATCGCAGCCCCCACTGGCCGCAGTTCACCATCCCGGTCCAATGGGGGCGGCGGGAAGTGGCGCGGGCCGACAGATGTGCTGGCCGCGGCTTCCCGCCGCCCCCATTGGCCCAGGACGGCGAACCAAGGCCAGTGGGGGCCACGATCGGCCGAACCTGTCACGTCAGCAGGTAAATAAACTGGCCCGGCCTGCTAGGTGCTTACCCTGGCGAGCCGCGTGCCGAACGTTGCCGACCCCTGTTATTGCTTTTACCATCTACTTTATCATATCGCTGCAATGCACATTTATATTACTGCATTTATAATGTGTAACTGCAAAAAGCTCTTCAGTCAATTATATATATGGAAGGATTGCTGAGGATAATCTGGAACCTCTGACTGCTACCACATGCTGCTCATCCATGTGGGCACTAGTGATACTGCAAGGTATGACCCTGAACATTTGAGAAATGACTACAGGGCTCCGAGAGTAAGGGTGAAGAAATTGGGGGTGCAAATAGTGTTCTGATCAATCCTTCCAGTCAAGGGTAGGGGCCTAGGCAGTAGATATGTCCTGGAGGTCAATGCATGGCTGTGCAGATGGTATTGCCAGAAGGACTTTGGCTTCCTCAACCACTGGATGCTGTTCCAAGAAGGACAGCTAAGCAGAATCAGGGTCCACCTATCAAAGAAGGGGAAGACTATCTTTGGATACAGACTGGCTAACCTAATGATGCAGGCTTTAAACTATGTTGGATGGGGGCAGGAGACAAAAACCCACAGAAAGTCTAAAATGTGGAGACCTAGTCCAAGGGTTGGATTCTGGGGGAAAACACAGCAGGGACAAACGTGATATAAGATGGAATATAGAGGGAAAATTAATGAACATCTTAGATGTCTGTATACCAATGCAAGAAGTATGGTGAATAAACAGAAAGAATTAGAAATACCAGTGAATAGTTACAATTACAATATAACAGGCATAACTGAGACTTGGTTGGATAATTCACATGACTGGAATATTGATTTAGAAGGATACAGCTTGTTCAGGAAGGATAGGCAAGGGAAAAAAAGGAGGTTGTGTTGCCTTGTATATTAAAAATGTATACACTTGCATTGAGGTAGAGATAATAGTGGGAGGCAGACCTGTTGAAAGTCTTTGGATAAAGAATTATATACAAGGGTGATGTCATGGTAGGGGTCTGTTATAGGGGCTTTTTTAAACAACAACAAACAAGATCAACCAAAGCACAGGAATTGGTGGTAATGGGAGACTTCAACTATCCAGAAATCTGTTGGGAAAAGAATACAGCCAGGCACAAATCATCCAACATAATCCAATTATCTTGGAATACATTGAAGACATGTTTTTGTTGCAGATGGTGGAGAAAGTAACTAGAGGAGAGGTTGTTCTAGATTTGATTTTGACAAACAGGGAGTAACTGGCTGAGAACTTGAAGGTGGAAGGCTGTTGGGGTGAAAGTGATCATGAAATGATGAGTTCATGATTCTAAGGAATGGTAGGAGGGAAAAAGAGCAGAATAAAGACAATAGACTTTCAAAAAGGCAGATTTTAGCAAACTCAGAGGATTGGTAGGTAAAATCCCATGGGAAGCAAGTCTAAGGGAAGATGGTAATCAGGAGAGTGAGCAATATTTTTTTTAAAAAGATAGTTTGCTTATGTGTCCTAAATACTATTTCAATTTGTAGGAAATAGGAAGTATGGTAAGAGACCATCATGGTTTAACCAGGAGATGATCTAAAACCCAAGAGTCATACAAAAAGTGGAAACTATATCAAATTTTGAAGGAGGAATATAAAAAAAGCAAAACAAAACCAGAAGCACATAGTTACTACAATTGCTCTTTTTAGTCCTCTTGGCTCTCTCCTGTCCTCCATGAAATTATTTTTAAAAACACTAATGGCTCAGAGATCTCTTGAGCCAGTTCTTTAAGTATTCTAGGATGTATTTCATTAGGCCCTGCTGACTTGAAGACATCTAACTTGTCCAAGTAATTTTAACTTGTTCAGTCTCTATTTTAGCTTCAGATCCTACTCCATTCATACTGATTTTCACTATGCTAGTTGTCCAATCACTGCTAACATTTTGGGTAAAAACTGAACAAAAAAAAGTCATTTAACACTTCATTGCTGCATTTTTTGTTATTGTCTTTCCCTCCTCATTGAGTAATGGGACTAAGCTTGTCAGTTCTCCTCTTGCTTCTATTGTATTTGTAAAGTATTTTCTTGTTACCATGTATGTTCCTAGCTAGTTTAATCTCATTTTGTGCCTGGGGCTTTCTAATTTTGTCCCAATATATAAAAAGGGGAAGGACTACTCAGGGAATTATAGACCAGTCAGCGTAACTTTGGTACCCAGAAAACTAATTGAGGAAGAAAAGAAAATAAAAAATAAAACAAAAGAACCAAACAATCAATTTGTAAGCACCTAGAAGACAAGTCAAGAATAGAGTTGTTGTTACTCAAGTCTTGGAAACGTACTCAGAGTATCACAACTAAATACAAGATAGAACAGATTGTTTAGCGTAAATAGATAACGCACATTTCAAGGGACCATTCAAAATCAAGTGGCTTCTTAACACCCCTCTAGACATAGTTAGGGAAAGGAGGGGTGGTGTTTTAGTGGGTTATAGATTATTGTAATAAGCCATAAATCCAGTGTCTATTCAGTCCATGATTTTTAATGCCTAGCAAAGTTATGAATTTAAGTTCCCACTCTAGACCTTTGAAGTTTTGTGCAGTTTTCCTTTGAGGATGAGAACTGATAGGTCAGATATAGAGTCATCATTTTGTGAAAAGCTTCACCCACAGGTGATACGATGTTTTTATCTTTTATTATTTTCCTGTGTGATTTCATTCAAGAGTATAGTAACTGTCTGATTTCACACACATAGTTGTTATTGGGGACAGTTAGTATACTGGATGAGGTACATCATGTTGTGATAAGCATGTCTAGGACCCATGGATCTTGAAAAGTTTGTTGTGGGGGGTGCTGATCATTGTAGCAGTAGAGATATGTCTGCAGGTTTTGTACCTATTATTCTAGAAGGATCTGGTGCCCCTTTTAGTTGGTGCATCCTGATCTGTAGATGTTTGCTTCTGATGATAAGATTGAAGGCCAGAAGAGGGGATTTCTCTTATGATAGGTTCCCCATTGAGTATGGTGAGACTATCTATAACTGTCTGACCACTACATGCAACTCCAAATATGCTGATCAGCTCTGCACACTTCAGAAAAACTGAGGAACCACTTATTGCACCTCACATACTCCAGAAGGGACGACCTCAAACAAGAAATCACCACATGCTTCCACACATTTGAAGAAAAAAAAAATCAGGAAAGTTACCTGGAAAACCTGAAAGAAATCCCAACTACCAAAAAAAATCTGAGGTCAGCAATCCAACACAAAAACAAAAAAAGTGGAACCAACTACAACTACTCCAAAACCCACAGAACACAACCTCCAGGAGAAAGCATGGCACCAGTACCCACTTATGTACACTACATGACACCCACACATCAATTTAACAAGACTACCGTTAACTGAAGCTGAATTATCTGTACTCTTCAAGAGACTGAACCTTCTGCTCCATCACAGACTCTGATACTATACTAAAATGTGGAGAACTAGAAGAATTCTTCCACTGACTCTGCCTCAAAGAATTCCTTCACAACAATGACGCCACCACTCACAATTACCATGCCCCCACGGTCATTCATAAGAAAAAAAAATAATTTGACTGGACACCACAGAGCGGACAAAATCACATCCTTAATCACTATATATTGTTTGCTTCAGGGGAAAAGAAGTGACTGAAATCCTTATCAAACATTACAATCGCTCCGCTGCTGAGAGGACAGCTATACAATCCCTGCACCCACATTCACTGATTAATTCTTGCAAATGAACTATAAATTCATGGGTAGGAAGTGGTGAAGATGGCCTCTGACTTAGCAAACACTTGCCATTAGCACAATGCACTGAGTTACACTCACACTATCAAATCAAGGTCAGGATGTTTCTCTTTTTTCTGTAGTCATTCCACCCAGCCAAAGTTAAGATTAAAAATACAAAATACACAAGGGGCTACTATGGAGAAGCCAATCATTAACCAACATATTGTAGGACAAAGATTCCTAACCTGGGAAGTGGTTGGAAACAATGGGCTGCAAGTTGCACCTAGCTGAATTAGATCAGGGATCAGCAACCTTTGGCACGCGGCCCGCCAGGGTAAGCATCCTCACGGGCCAGACTGGTTTGTTTACCTGCCACGTCTGCAGGTTCAGCCGATCGCAGCTCCCACTGGCTGTGGTTCGCCACTCCAGGCCAATGGGGGCTGCCAGAAGCGGCAGCCAGAATCCAGTAGGAGTTGCTATAGTGACCCAGTAGGGGTTACTATGAATTATGTGTTTTGAGAGAGCTAGCTATAAAATATTAAGTAAAAGAAACACCTCGGAGTAGAAAAGTAGGGACCTTTTTGTAAGCGGGGGAATGGTCCCGCTATTGTGGGGAACTTTCCTGGCTTCTGCACTACCCCGGTGAAGAGGGCTAGCGAAAGGATCCGAGTCCTCGCTCCCACTTCCTTTACCCAGAGACCTCCCTGCCCTTGAGGACTTCCCTTCCACTCTCCTGTCTGGCAGAGTCCTCATAAACCCCGACAAGGCTGGGCCCAGGATTCCTGGGGGGCTCGACCCCCAACCCTGCGGTGGTCACCCAGGACAGGGGCTAGGGTGTCCCCACTCCGGGGTACTCTCTCTGCACTGGGCACCTCCCTGACCCACTGATCATTTCATACAATTTAAAGCAAATACAAGTTGTTTAATTAACAATTAATTTTAAAAAAAGAATAAGGAAAAATGGGAAAGGTTAGAGGAAAACACATCACCCTGCTCTGTGGCAGGGAACATTACAACCAGTGTCTCTGGAACGTCAGGGCAGTTCAATCTGTTCCTTGTAGGTCCCAGGCCTGCTTCTCAGGCCCTGTCTGTGCTGCAGAGACGCTGTGGATTGGACACTTGCTCTGGCGGTGGCCACACGCTCTCAGGCTCTAGGTGGCAGGACCCTTTTTCCCAGCGTCGCCCCTGCCCAGTCGGGGTTATGATCCCCCTGCAAGTCTGGCCTGCAAGGCCTCTTGGCTGAGGCGTCTCCCTGTGCTGGGCCCACTGCCCAGGGTCCCCCTCACTCTCCCCAGCTGCTCACCGCACTCGGACTGCACACGGCTCCGGACTGCCCCAGCCCCAGCTCCGGACTGCTCCAGCCTCAGCTCCAGCTCCGGACTGCCCCAGCCCCAGCTCTGGACTGCTCCAGCCTCAGCTCCAGCTCCGGACTGCTCCAGCCCCAGCTCCAGCTCCAGCTCCACTCTGCCTCAGCACGGCTGCTGCTGCTGCTCTGCCTTCAGCTCCCTGGGCTGCTTCTCTGGCCTCTCTGGCTCTGGTTGCTGCAGCTCTGCCCCCAGCACAGCTCTGCTCTGCAGGCTGCTTCTGTGACTCTGCTCCCAGCTCTGACCTGCTTCCTGGCTGCTTGTCTGGCCCCTCTGGCTCTGGTTGCTACAGCTCTGGTCCCAGGGCAGGTCTGCTCTCTCCGGGCTGTGCTCTGGCTTTGGGGGCTGCAACTCTGCTTCCAGCAGCTTAGCTCGGGCCCCTGCCCTCTCCTTAGCTCGGCCCCACTCTGTCTGACTCAGGCCATTCCAGTTCCCACGGAGGACGGGACCCACCCTGGCCTCCTGACTCTCTGATTAGCCTGCCCGCCCTGTCAATCAGGCTGATCTGGAACATTGGCCTCTCCCCATTGCCCCTGGGGACTGTCAGTCTCAGGCTCCTGATTTGCCATCGACCCTTCCCCTTTCAGTGCTGGGAGCTAGCCAACCAAAACACCCCACTGAATGTTAGTAAGGGGGCAACAGTCCCCTTACATTTTCTTCAGGCAAGGAGCTGAAACCGAACCTGAGGACACGGCAGGTAAACAAACGGGCCCAGCCCACCAGGGTGCTTACCCTGGCAGGCCGCGTGCCAAAGGTTGCCGATCCCTGAATTAGATTGTTACATGCCGGAAAAAACCTGTTTTGTTATGTGAGACGAGTTGTGTAGTGTTAGCTGTGGCTGCCTAGAGCCACTGTGTAGATGGTCAGTAAGGAACATTAGGGGAGAAGTATGAAGCTGTAGGCAAGGAGGAAATGCAGTTCATTCAAGTTACTCACCCTCACTAAGTTGGACATAAGGGGCTTGGTTCTGATCACATTGTCAGATGTTACACACAATTACCCAGGGTTTTCTAAACCCAAAGCAGCAGTAACTTAACTGTTTCTCTCCAGGCAGTATCAGAAATAAATCAGTGGGGGCACAACTCATCCATCCGATAAATGACTTATACGAACCAGATTTTCCTAAAACTACTCTTTTAGTAAGTCTAAAGCACATACACACATATACGTGATAGCAATACGTTCAGAGCACTCCAAATATTATAATTACCGAAAGTCTGAGATGGTTTTGAGTGATCACCAGCTGGGCTTCTGGCTACTCTCCTTCAATCCAGCAGATGGAGAGTTTAGGTGTCAGCTCTTAGCCTGAAGAAAAGCTCCCTCGGACTACTCCAAGGTGTTTATTTTACTTAATATTTTATAGCTAGCTCTCACAAAACACATAATTCATAGTAACCCCTACTGGGTCACTATAGTAACTCCTACTGCTCCTACTGGGTTCCTAATTCTAGCTTTAACAAATTGCTCATTATCTCTTCTTGGCAAAGCATTTCTAGTTATAACAATAAAGTTTATATCTCAGGGACACTCAAAACCAAAGTTGCTATCCACTCACTCTTTCATTTTTATGGTCTGTTAACTCTTTTCCCCTCCTCCGACAGCTGGCAGTGTTTGCTGAGCAAACCCCCTAGGGAGAGATGGTCCCGAGGCGGGCTCCGTGCGCTGTCCCACCTTGAGCGCCAATTCCACAGCTCCCATTGGCTGGAACTGCAGCCAATAGGAGCTGTGGGGGCGGTGCCTGCAGGCAGGGGCAGTGCACAGATCCCCCTGCCTCCCACCAGGGGCTGCAAGGACATGCCGGCCACTTCTGGTTGCGGTGCAGGGTCAGGGCAGGCTGGGAGCCTGCCTTACCCCGCTGCACCGCTGGACTTTTAGTGGCCTAAAATCTCCCGGTTTGGCTTCAGTAGCCTCCAGGAGATATAGCTGGATTCCAGGAGACACCCGGCAAAACTGGGAGGGTTGGCAACCCTAAAGTTAACTGGGTTCAATTTCCAGCTGTGCCCCAGACTTCCTGCACGACCTTCGGCAAATCATTTTAAATCTCTCTGTGCCTCAGATCTCGAGCTGTAAAAGGCGAATAATAGCACTTACCCTACTTCCAGGCTGTTGTGAGAATAAACAACTTATAGATTGTGAGATGCTCAGATACTATAGTAATGGGGGCCACAGATAGGCAGATGGTCTTCATTGTGACTTGCTGTGGAATTAATAGTTTACCTTAATAGCAACAATTGTCCCAAGTTTCTATCTTTCTAGGAAAAGAATAAAAAAAAAGTTTGTTTCTAACCTGCAGCTGATGAGTTCATTTACAATCAATCATAGTTAGCCATGAAGTTACACATTAGTCTGACACTGAACTTTGGTACAATTATTTAAAAATAGAATTGTGTTTAATCTTGATTTGTACCAATTAAAAGAAACATTAAGAAGTGATGGCATAGAATCTTGCTCTCAATAGTGAGAGTGGCATAGGCAGCCATAAAAAAAGATTAAGACAGATTCAGATCTTGACTTGAGAATAATAATATTGCCAGTTCCATAATATTGTTTAACCTTTCTCCTATCCTGTGGCACAGATGCACAGGCAGGAAGACAAGGACTACACTATGTTAAAGAGTGGCAAGCAGACAGTGCCAATGCACTAAGCATTTTATTATGTGGATTTCCCATTCCACGAGTTAGTGAGCTCAGGAATAGTGGCCCGTCAGACAGTAGCATACCTGGCAGGTTTCCTTCAGGAGCCACAGTGGCTGGCAGAGGCAGGAGGTAGTGCAGAGATACTGAACATCTATCCAGAAATCAGGAGATCCACACTTTCCGGGGGCCTAAACCTGCCTCCCAGTCAAACTCAGAGTAAACAACATGCATGAAAACTTGTCAAGTTTCTGTCCATTAAATGGTGAAAACCTAGTGAAGGTAGAATATGGCTGTATGTACCTAAAGCTCTCTATGCTAGGGAGGAATAATCAGACACTGAGAGAGACTCAGAAATGTTTGCTGCTATTCTAGTTTTTGTAATAATGTTCTGAATGCAACTATCTTTAGCTTTACATCCAAGGTAGAAATTACTTTACAATCTTCAAATTGTCATGACAGTGGATTAATTTCATAGCATTTTCAGATCTCATTACTATTGACAGAAGAATAGAATTTCTACCCCTCCTCTCATTGCTATTTCCCCCCCCCCACACTGGAATGAGCATAAGACTCTATAATGAGCATTTCAGTCATTAGCATTTTGGTAATACCTTGCTTCTGTGATAAAGAGGATAATAAGAATTAGAATATGGGATAAAACTGGAACTGGAATATGGCATGTGTGAGGCTATTTTAAAGTTATTGCTTGGTCGTTTTCAGATGCCAAAATTCAGCACATGTTGAAATTCTATGCCTTTTTGTCTATACAGAGTGTGTTATAAGTTTGATATGCTCTGACTTCTCTCAGTGCCAGGCTGTGTAATTAACACAAAGGCTTCAGTTAGGGATGGTGCAGAGCCACACAGCTGTAGGATACTTGTAGCTCCCAGAACTTGCCAAAGTGCAGGAGCCATTTGCTGTGGATACTTGTGAAGAGGTGCCTGACTCATCTCTAGGATGGCGCCTCCTCCTGGCCATTTTAGGGATTAGCTTCACAAGATCAACACCCTTTCCCATAATTACAAGCTGTCTCTCCACCTCTTTCTCTGGGTCTGCAGCCCCTCTCTTGCTCCACAAGCTGCTGCTACCTCTTCATGACTCAGCCAGGTTACTATATGCACTTCAGAATGAAGTATCGAAGTCCATCCTCACCAGCAGTCTCAGACAGTTTTCCATTTCACTACCCCATAGGTTCAAGTCCTCCGTGGCTGGTAGGGGGAACCTGAATCCACCCTCTAATCTAGATTCCAGCTCAGAGCTCCACAAATCAGCCACCAAGGTCTATTCCCTCTTAGACCTTGCTAACTTTCCCTGAGCCCTCTCCTGTCTTCCTAGTTTCCTCCTCTCTGGGTTTGCCAGCCTCTCAACTCCTTCCTCCCAGGGAGTAACTCTGCGTTACCTGTCTCTGGAGCCTCCAAACACTCCTCTTGTCTCCCAGAGAGCGACTGCCGACTTTCCCAGCTGCCTGCTCTGCTTCCAATTTCCTGTCTTCAGACATCCAGCCCAGTTTGTTCCTCCCCAGCTGGGCTCCCGCACTGAATCTGGGGATTCCTTAGCCACCTGATTCCTCTCAGCTGTGGTCTATCAAGTTAATTAACCCCAATCTCAATCTACATTAACCCTTTCACTAGCCAATGTGGGATGAACACCCCATCACAATACTGTAGCATGCTCCCTGCTGTGCTGCTGGCCAGTTCTGCATGTTGGTGTAGAAGGGGGCATTGGGAGCATGGCATTTCTAGAAAGGAGCATGCCTTGTGCTTCCCCCAAGTAAGAGACAAATGGAAGGAAGAGATCCCATGCATCTCTCCCCTGCCTTCTCCCCTATACTACAGCCAGACAGAGTCTGGCCTTTAAAATTAAAAATGGTGAAAGTTACTGGTCATTTGCTGGGCCAGACTTATAATTTCAGTGATGCCAATGCTCATTGTATTAACTTTTCTTAAAGCTCCCGGCTCCTGGAGTCTGAAGACCATATAAGTATCTCAACTTTCAGTTAAAAAATATGTTTTTGGCCTTCACGGTTATAGAGAAAGGCTTGACAATGTAATTTAAGTGTGCCCTACATGCTCAAAGAACAGATGGCAAGGGGAAAAAAATCTCACATTTATTATTATTATTATTTTATTATTATTTTAATATTATGATTTCTAAGCCACTCCCACAGTTTTCTTGGACCTAACTCGTGATTTTTTGGGTTGGCAATGCTGCAATTCTAAGCATCCCAGGCTGCCCAGAGAAGAACAACCAAGTCTCGAATTTGTTTCCCTGCCTCTAGTTCTGCTGCTGAAGTGTGTGTGTTTCCTAAGTTGTTTTTTCCCCTGCCGGTCCTGATGACAAGAGAAGAACAGTCTATGTATTATAGAATTTCAATGAGATATAGAGCACAGCTGGTCAAAATTTCTCATTTGGGGTTTTTTTGTTTTTGTTTTTTTGGACAAAAAATGTTTAATCAAACTGAAAATTTACATAGGAAATGTCAAAAGTTGTTTGGTTTTTAAAAACCCTACACTGAAAACATTCACCAGGCAGGTGAATTGTATTCAATAAAGTCAAAAGAGTTAGCTGGAATTTTTTCAGTTTTGGGTGGCCGAAATCAGAAACATGTTCATAAATTGCTGAAAATAAAGTTTGTTTTTGTCAGTGGAAAGAAAACCATTTCCCGACTAGTTCTAGTTCTCAGGCAGGTGCCTGCTTTGCTCTTGTTTAATTGGGTTTGCTGTGTGCTGCTACTTAAACAAACCAGTTACACCAAAAATGAATTACAGTGGACCCATTGTAAGCAATAGCCACCATTGGTTACCTCAGGTAGAGCTCTGAAAGACAGGGTGCCTCATGGAGTACACTCCCGGGCCTATAATGGAGTATGCATACTCCCCTGTCCCTTGGTTTGGTAAAGCCTGCTCCCAGTAACACTCCCAGTTAGCTGTGCAGGAAGCAGTGGAGCCATGCTTCCACCTCTTATTCCTCCTCTTTGGCTGATTTGCATCCTCTGAGGTGCCAGTTTCCATGCCCTCCTTAATATAGAGATTGTTATTATGCCCAAACCTTGTGCAGAAGGAGTGGGAGAAACAAAGGAATGGAGAATTTTTATTGACAGAGCCCTATCCCCATTCCTTGCCCCTGTGCTAGCGCCAAGTATGATCTGGCCCAGTGCATGAATTATACAATTTTCAATGATTATTTTCATTAACTATATAGAAAAGGAAAATCTGAGTTTATAAACTATACAATGCATCAATAAATCACACTAATTATGTTTTTTGAGGGAAATGAGTGGTGAAATTACTTCAGTATTGATACTTTCCACCAGATGCATTGTGACAGCAGATTTACTGTACTCTAGGCTGAGGTGTGTGTATTTTAGTTCATAAAAGCCTGTGATCTCACATCACTGAATGCCTAGTTTTTTGGAACCAGAAACCACTGACCCACTAAGAGAAAAATAGTGCAAATCCACATTAGGGTCACATAAGCCTTCCTCATTCTCTTGGATTGTATTCAAAAAGACAGCATGAAAGCTAGTGTCTAAAGCAGGGAGTATGTTCTGGAGCCACACTGTCCCACCTGAAGCTCCCATACACCTATTGATAGGGACCTATCAAATTCAGGACCATCAAAACATGTCACAAACCATGAAATCTGTTTTCCCCCAATGAAATCTGGCTATTGTTGGGGAGGGGCAGAGCTGGCCTCGGCCAGGGGCTCCTACCTTGTGCTGGTCTCCAGCTGCTAGTCCTGGCCCAGGCTGGGAAGAAATGGGACTTCCTCTTTACCTGCAGGTGCTGCTCCCAGAGTCGGGTCAGACCCACCCCCAGGAACCTCCAATGGCTGCAGGAAGCTCTGTGATTGCTGGGGGTGAGCCCAGCTCTGAAGGCAGCACAGAAGTTGGGGTGACTGTCAGCCCCTGACCCAAGTGGGGAGGCTGCAGCTCAAACTATCAGCCCCCTTGCATGGAGAGGCTGTGGCTTGAACTGTCAGCCCCGCTGCATGGAGAGGCTGCAGCTCAAGCTGCCCCCCGCCCTGTACGGAGAGGCTGTGCCTCCAGCTGTCAGCCCTCGACCAGGGTGGGAGGCTGTCGGAAAACCTGGACATATGGCAACCCACCTGCTATACCCTGCAACCCTCACTTCTGTGCTTCTGCTGGCAATGGTGCTGGCTTTAGATCTGGATGCCCGGCCAGCAGCCGCTACTCTCCAGCTGCCCAGCTCTGAAGGCAGTGCCCCTGCTGGCAACTGCGCAGAAGTAAGGGTTGCAATCCCATGACCTCCCCTATAATAGCCTTGCAACCCACCCCAGGGACCCTCATGGTTACATTTGAAATTTCACGGTGTTGTAAATATCTGAAACCATCAATCTGACTATTTTTAAAATCCTGCAACTGTGATATTGATACAAATGGATCTTAAATTTGCACATTCGACTCAAACAATGAATTTAAGAGGAAGATGGAGCATGGACCATGAACCTGCTGTGCTGTATGTGTGACCAGCTCTGGGTTAGGACAGTTGTTTCCAAACTGTAATTTAAGAGATATCAGTGGTCTGCAGAGTTGATCACACGGTTGTGCCTCTCCTCCTCTTTCCAGCTAATGCATCCCATTAAAAGAAGCTAAAATAGGATAAGAGGTCCTACTATGACATATAATATTGCTACACAGTAATTGATGTAGTTCCCACATCTATTTTTTTTTAATATCATAGAATACAACTTCAGGATGCCTGGAGTAGACTGCAATGCCCAGAGTCACACAGATCTAATGTCCATGCTCTAACTAGCACCATAGATTATGATGAATGTGATAAACCCAACAGAAGAAGCAAAGTTGTTTCTCAGGTGGAAGGTATAGCGGAGGCATTAATGATACTGTATAATACATTACAGTTTTCCCTTCCATAGCATCCTCCATACATATCATATTATACAGTTAATGTCAATCATAAACTAGATTAAAAACAAAAATATGAAGGTTTTAAAGGTCAGATTTATAGAAAGCTGCTGACACAGTGACCAGGAGGGAGATCTCCAGCCATATAAAAACACAGCACAAATGAAAAAGTGACTTACCAACCCCTCAAGATTCATGGAAAAGGTCAGAGAGGAGAACAAGACTGACTTGTAATCCCCGTACTTCCAAACCACCATTTGATTCTTCCAGAGAGGGAATATGGAGAGTTTTGAAAAACACATTCAAAGTCAAACTAAACCCAGAGCTTGATATTAAGCCAATGAGGTGACTGAGCATGGATCTGATATAGTACCTTGTTAACTTTATAATGGAAATTATGAAATGTCAGATGATTCATTTGCCTTGAGACCAGCAGCTAGGGAATGGTACATTTTGTTTCTTCAAGTGCTCTCACTGACTCCATCTTGATTCTATGAGCCACTTGTTTATATTTCTCATGAATCCTGACAGGCCTGCATAGATATTGCCAGTGTAGAAAGGTCAAACGCCTTCTTGCTTAAGAAGAGACATAGGCATTACTGATAAGGTGGATTGCATGAGTACAATGAAATTATTCAAAGGCAACACTTTAAAGTATGTGATGAATCATTATATTAACGCTTATATTCACTGAGTACCAGTATCATAATTTGTGATTAATTAATTTGCTGGTAAGCGGATTCCATGTAATATTGTACTATGTGTCCAGGGACTGTCAGTTGAAAATGTGTTGGGAAATATAAGGGGTCACCAGAGCTGAGCAAAATTTGGTTTTGTGGAACAGAAATTCTGAAAATTTCAATTCAGAAATATCAAAAAAGTCAGAAATCTGTTTGGCAACATGTGAATACACATGCTCCAAAGAGTGAGGGTAAGGGCGTGGAGTAAGGGCATGCGGCACACAGATGAGCAGAAGAAATGTGCATAGCAATATGGGGAGCATCCAGAAAAGTACTGAAAAAGACCAGGAAAGAAGTTTATTCTGACCATCCGATGTTATTGGGCTAGAGGAGTACTGATGAGAGCTTTATATAGTTTAGATATAGTATATGTTTTGGAAAAGTTAGATTAAAAACATATTGGAAACGTACTGGGGAAACCAGTGAAGTGGCTAGGGAAGATTGTGGGAGTGAAGCATCACTGAGAGTAAAGGGTATTGGCTATGGATGTGTTTGGGGCCAAGCATTCAAGATAATTTCAGTTTTGGAATTCGGGTGCAGTGTTTGCCTAGAGTGCTCCTGCTGCTTTTCTCCCTTTGCACTCCCCAGGTCAGGGACAAGGACACAAGTCTCACTGCACCTGAAAACAGGTATGAAGAGATGGCAAGAATGTATCATTTTCCTCTCCTTGGGGAGGTAGAGCGGGCCAAGAGCTGGCTTTCTTCAGCAGTGGGAGTAAACCAGTTAGCGTTCTACCAGCATTTCCAGAGGATCCTTTTCTGCTACAGAGTATTCCCCATCACTGTTCTCAGAAAAGTCTGACGGCACCTCATGAAGGCAATGTCCTGAATTATGAATGTCAGCTCTGATATTTGAAGGTTCAGAAACTTATGGTATTCCAGACTTATGTATGCACCTACTGTTGGGAACAGTGTTATAGCAGTCATTCAATATAATACTGGCTGAATAATTTATTTGCTTAATGTTGCCAATATTCATTGTTTGAAGAATAGTAAAGTACAGTTCAAACTGGCTGAATAATACTACACACCCATCCAATTAATAAAAGAAAAATGTGGCAAATACTGTGTTTGATTAATAGGATTCAATCAGCTCTGATTAAGGATGAAGGAAAAGTATGATCATGTAACAGCTCTGAATCATGATCTGAGTTAAAAGGACTCACTGAGTGATCAATTTGTGCGTGATGTCCCAATGACTAACCAATTCCAGTGATGTTCCACCAAATACTTCCAGGTTATTGAATATATGTTTCCCCTTGCCCCCCAAAAAAGAAAACTAGAAA
This sequence comes from Trachemys scripta elegans, assembly GCF_013100865.1. NCBI lineage: Eukaryota > Metazoa > Chordata > Testudines > Emydidae > Trachemys > Trachemys scripta. The sequence continues at coordinate 133,364,984 of NC_048299.1, read as the reverse complement.
CTTCTGCAAAAACCTATATGTTAAGAGAATATTAATCATGTGCAATCTAAACTTTGTTTGATAAAGTTAAACTACATTATCACACACTATGATTCAAATAATACACTATAATTATCATCCAATTCAAACTGCCTCTTCTAACAAACATAATCAATGAGGAAGTGGCTCCAGCTTGTATACAAATTCATGGACTGTTTGACATATATATGTCAATACATAATAAGGAGATATTACATGTGTGTATCCATGTTCTTGATCTTGCAGTTTTATCTGCTTCACTGCCATAAGAACAGCCATATTGGGTCAGACCAATGGTCCATCTAGCCCAGTATCATTTCTGCCGACAGTGACCAATGCCAGGTGCTTCAGAGATAATAAACTGAACAGACAATCTTTAAGTGATCCATTCCCTGTAGCCCACTTCCAGCTTCTGGCAGTCAGAGGCTAGGGAGACTCAGAGCATGGAGTTGCATTCCTCACCATCTTGGCTAATAGCCACTGGTGGACCTATCCTCCCTGAAATTATTTAATTCTTTTGTGAACCCCATTATAGTTTTGGCCTTCACAATATTCCCTGGCAATGAGTTCCAAAGGTTGACTCTGCATTGTGTGAATAAGTACTTCCTTTTGTTTGTTTTAAACCTGCTGCCTATTAATTTCATTGGGTGACCCTTGGTTCTTGTGTTATGTGAAGGGGTAAATAACACTTCCTTATTCACTTTCTCCACACCATTCGTGATTTTATAGACCTCTATCATATCCCCTCTTAGTCATCTCTTTATAAAGCTAAAAAGTCCCAGTCTTTTAAATCTGTCCTAATATGAAGCTATTGCATACCCTTAATCATTTTTGTTGCCCTTCTCCATACTTTTTCCAATTGTAATATATCTTTTTGATATAAAGATATCAAAGATAAAGATATAAAGATAAAAACCTGGGGTTTTTTAGTCTTCTCCTCTGCATTTGCCTGCCTCTGCTTTTTGCAATACACCTTGAGAGGTTACCTCTGTCCATGCCCCCTCTGACTGAGACCTTGAGTGGGGAGTCAGACCCCAGGAACTCCTGAGACTTCAGCACCTCTCCTTGGAGGCTGAGGAGGTCTCATCTCTTTGGAATCAAACTGTATGAAATTACCCTGTGGTATTCTTCAAACCATGATGTATTTAGAATAGAGAAGAAATGGTAAGATACAGTTTGCCCAACATACCTCATCTGAATACTTTGCTAAGCCCTGTGAGGTTGGCCTTCCCTTAATCTACACACAGAGAAAAGAAAGTCTTACATCTCTAGAAATCAATCCCCTCTCTGACCACTTCCTGGGCAACCTGATAACCTCTCTGTACTGTCAAGAGAAGGTCTCCCATATCACTTGCCTGTCTGGCTAACCAAGTCCTAGAGTTCATCATAATATCAGGTTGTGGTTACGTTAACATTTCCAAAAAGTAGTGTTTAATCAAGAATACTAACTGAAGGAAATACATATTTTTTCCCAGACCAATATAAGGACCACTGTTACCTCACCACCTATGAGAAATCCCCCACATTCCTGTCTCCAAATCCAACATATTAGAGGCCCCTTTGATCTCCACTTCCTTAGACACCTTATACCAGTCAAGTTGATTGATCTTTGAGTGTATGTCCATTGTTCTTGGCTATAAGAGTTAGATCATGTTCTCCACACTTTTCCTGTAGGATCTACAGTGTATGATTATATTAGAAAAAATATTAAACTGGTGAAACATGAAAATAAAATCCCTTTCTGTGTGATACTTGCAGTTTCTTCAGGGCCTGTCTACACTACCACTTAAGTCGATGTAACTGACATCGCTCAGGGGTGTGAAAAAACTACCCCCCAGAGTGACGTAAATTACATCAACTTAAAGTGGTGTCTGCACCACGGTATGTTAAAGGGAGATGCTCTCCTGCCAAAATAGCTTCCTCCTCTCATCGAGGTGGAGAAATCACATTGATAGGAGAGCACTTTCCAGTTGACATAAGTCTTCACCAGACGTGCTACGTCAGTGCAGCTGCATCAATGTTTGATCATTTGTTGCAAAAGGATGTTAGCAAAAAAAAAAAATGCAAATAATTATCTCCAAAACACCACAAAACAAATCACATTAGATACTTTCTTCTCCATTATATTTTGTTAGTAATTTGTTATTTGAATATATTTGAACATGTATTAAAAATGCTTCAGCACAGTCATGTTTGCTTTAGGCAGGTATTTTGAAATATAAGTATTGAATCCCTAATGACAATACATTATTATTATTCTCATAATAAAGACACCTTGGCAATTAGATCTATTCCGTAAGGATTATGTTTTTCTTTTATAAAGTTATGAACATTTTTGCTTCTAAAAAAGAAATTGGACTAATTCTCTGGAAAGCTTAGGAACTTTCCTCAGAATGTGTTTTCCCCTATATTATTGACACTGTGGTTCTCAAACTTTTTCATAGTATTACCCACATTTTACTAGAGATAATTTCATAGACTACTTGTCATCCCATTCACAGTCACAAAATCTTTGCATAGTAATAGCTTGAATGGAAAAGTAATATTATGAAAATATTTTATATGTTGTGCAGATGTTTTTTAATACCATTGAGCAGCTGGAAATAAGACAGTATCAGGGAACCAACCAGCAGCCTGTGGATCAGTAGAAAGTTTCCTGGGGACCATGAACAGAGAGAAAAGGCAATAAGTAAATGCTGATCTTCAAATCAGCCTCAAATAAAGGTCAGTGATAACTGCATGATGGTTTTAAAGTTTGGATAACTAGAGTGAGGGATGAAGAGAGTCACAAGCAATTTCAGGGACCCCTGAAGCCTGCAGTTATCCAGGGTCCCTGAAGTCATTTCTGAAAGAAAAGGGGTAGGAGATGAGTGACAGTCAGAAAAGGGAGGAAGATTAGGGGTCTGGATTTGTATTTATGGTGTGGAAGGGAAAAGGGTAATGGTGGGAGCATTTGACATGGATTGCTCATAAACAGCAAGGAAGCAATGGCAATTGGTGCTGTGGAGGGGATGAAGAGGCTGTTCATGACTTCCCTCTTTCACCCAAATCATTCTGGGACACCATCAAAACTGGCCACGAAGCAGCAAATGGAAGCAGAAGTTGGCTGGTCATCCCACAGGTACTGCACTGACAGACTAATGTTTCCTCACTTTTGAGCATCAAATCTGTGTTTTAAAAGTTATTTGGCAAAAAATAAACATTAGGATTTTGACCAAAACTGACTCTTTCTTATACAGAAAGTGAACAGGACATCATTGTAAATGCTGTCTACAAATTACAACAACAAAAGCACCTTCTGAAAATGAAACATCAAAAACTATTCACAGAGTATGCTCAACATAATGTACTTCACATCAAAACATTCACTAATCTAAAAGTAAATGCTTTTCATTCTCATTAAGATTTAAAGCACTCTTTGTCAAACTCCTGTAGCATATTCATTTGGTTTCTAACTGATGTATCCTTGCCCTGCCTTTATATGCAGAGGATCTGGCCAGTGTTCTGCAATCATTTCATAGCTATCTGCAACTGTTCAGGAATCAGCAGGTCAGATATTTGTAAAAGAGCTGGGATGTGACCGAAGTCCTGCACATGTCTGCAACCAGGTCATATATGAACTGATTCTATTAGATTCCAATCTAAGCAGGTTTGGGCCTACTTGGTACTTGAATAGATACTTATGATGAATATTTAGGTACTAGAGCAAAATGATTATATTGATTCAGCTGAAGACACTTTCCCCCTGCATCAGTACTAAACAAAGGTTTCAGAATAGTGTAATGGAGCACTGTTGAAGGTTTTGTTTTATAGCAGAATTAAAACTGGCCACTTATAGTAATTAAAGGTTATTGTCATTCAGAAGTTTAGCATGCTTATAAAATTTGCAGATGCCATGAAGCTGGGAAGGAATGCAAGCACTTTAGAGAACAGGATAGAATTCAGAATGACCTTGAAAACTGGAGATTTGGTCAGAAATCTACAAGATAAAATTCAATAGAGACAAGCGCAAAGTATTACACTTAGGAAAGAAAAATCAAAATGTACAATTACACAAAGGAGAGTAAGTGGCTAGGCATTAGTACTGATTAAAAGAATTTGGGTGTTATAGAGAATCACAAATTGAATATGAGCCAACAATGTGATGCAGTTGCAAAAAAAAGGCTATTACCATTCTGAGGTATATCAACAGGAGTGTTCTATATAAGAGATGGGAGATAGTTGTTCCACTCTACTTCACACTTGTAAGGCCTCAGCAGGAGTATTGTGTCCAGTTTGGGTGCCACTTTAGGAAAGATGTGGACAAATTGGACAGAGTCCAAAGGAAAGCAACAAAAATGATAAAAGGTTTGGAAAACTTGACCTATGAGGAAAGGTTAAAAAAAAGTGAGCGTGTTTAGTTTTGAGAAGAGAAGACTGAGTGGGAACCTGATAACAGTGTCAAATATAATAAGGGCTAAAGAGGACAGGGATCAATTGTTCTCCAGGTCCACTGAAGGTAGGGCAAAAAGTAATGGGCTTAACTTGCAGCAAGGGAAATTTAGGTTAGATATTAGGAAAATCTAACTCAGGGGTCAGCAACGTTCGGCACGCAGCTCGCCAGGGTAAGCACCCTAGCGGGCCGGGCCAGTTTATTTACCTGCTGACGCGGCAGGTTCGGCCAATTGTGGCCCCCACTGGCCGCAGTTTGCCGTCCCGGGCCAATGGGGGCGGTGGGAAATCGCGACCAGCACATCCCTTGGCCCGCGCCGCTTCCTGCCACCCCCATTGGTCCGGGATAGTGAACCACAGTGAGTGGGGGCCGTGATCGGCCGAACCTGCCGTGTCAGCAGGTAAATAAACTGGCCCAGCCCCTAGGGTGCTTACCCTGGTGAGCTGCGTGCCGAACGTTGTCGACCCCTGATCTAACTATAAGTGTTATTAAGATCTGGAATAGGCTTCCAAGGGAGATTATGGCAACCTCATTGGCAGTTTTTAAGAACAGGTTGACAAACACCTGTCAAGGATGGCCTAGGTATACTTGGAGCTGTCTCAGTGCTGGGGATTGGACTTGATGACCTCTCAAAGTCCCTTTCAGCTCTGGATTTTTATGATTTGGTGTGTGAATTGTTGGTCAAAGTCATGTACCCTGAAGGGGAAAGGGGCAAAAGGAGATTCAGGAACATTAAAAATACATGGGGAAGGGGGGATATTTTTAAAAATGCTAGCTCCTGTAGGAACTGAAATAGCAAAGGTTAAAAAAATTGCGGTAGGAAATTCTAAACAATATATTTTCTAGTTAAAGAAGAAAAAAAAAAACAGTTACAGCAAATCTTTTTCCAGGTTAAATAAAATCTTCTCACACTTGTGCTGGCCTCTGCCAGACTCTCATGCTAAAGTCAGTCCATCCAGGCTGGAACACACTTCTGCCTAAACTAGGTTTCTAGGCTAATTTCAGTCACAAGGTAAACTAAGGGCTTGTCTACACAGGGACACCGAGGAAAATTAATCTGAATTAACCATGGGTATGAATTAAAAGTGGGTTAGTTAAACTACATTAAATCCCTGTGTGGGGACTCACATTCAGAATTAAAGAGGCTTTAATTCAATTCAGTTTATTCACTCTCCAAAGTAGGAGCAGGCTTCTGTCTAAGCTAAACTCTGAAATTGACTGAATCTTTAAGGAGTGGAGCAGGCTTCATAGTGCCTTAGCTCCTTTCTCAGTACACTTTACCAATCCTTCCTTTCCACCAAAATAGAGTCTGCCAACTAACAGCAAACACTACAGACTCCCTCAGCTCCAGGAGAACTTCACCAGCACGGCTCCCTCAAGATAAACCAATTGAGCTCTGAGGAAAGGAAACGCCAGTTCTGCAGAGCACACACTGAAGCATGGTTACTACCTCCCCATTTCTCTTGGACCAAAATGAAATTAATACCAATGACTCATTTAACGTAAACCAACCAATCCCTGGGGTCTCTCCACTCCCAATGACAGACCACCCCATTACAGACACATGGCAATATTACTAAGAATCATGGTGTTATCCCTGGTTTCCTTCTGGTCAAATCACAGAGTAACATTCTCCCTATTCTAATTCCCCCTGCCATTTCAACTGAAGACAGTACTTTCACCCTCTTCTTTCATTACATTGGGATACAGTGTTTTATCACATATAGACACCATGTCAGTCCATGCTAGTGTCCCATGGCTATGGAATGCCTCAGCTATTTGGGGACAGTTCCTTAAATTTAACCAGTTAATGTACACCACCAACTGTAAAAGGGAACAATATTACTATATAGCTCATCAGGAATTCTACCAGAGGAACCCAGTTAGTCTTTACTGTATTGTACTTGATATAAGTTGATATTTTTTAAAAATGAGCACATATTTCATATTGTAATAATTCATTATTCACTGTTTTTTCTCTCTTCCCTTTGAATGTGACTGTGTGTATGCTACTCACATAGTACTGTTGACTGTGTATTTATTTGGGGTCATTAGCAGAGATCAAACAACAGAAGTGATTTACTGAATGTCAGTAATTTATTATAAAATCCCCACAGAGTAAGATGTAGAATGAGCTCCTGGTGTAAACTGCATTTTAATTGGTCTTCTAGGGAATCACCTTAAAACAGATTATTGCATATTGACAGAAATCAAGAGCAAAAGAATAAGAGTATTAAAATCTCATTATGTAATTATATATTTTTGTCGCTAATGACAGCAGTTTAATTTCTGGTTAAAGCAGCAGTTATTGTATGTGGTTAAGCAAAATAATGTTATTTGGCAGTCTATATCATTGAAATTAAATAGAAAATCTAGAATATGCACGCCCTGACTAGCATTATGTGAGGACATTTCAAAGTCATCTGACATATTGGAGCTTTGACTGGAGAAGTAAACATATGACATACAGCAGTATAAATATACATCAAATAACTCATATGAAAATATACATAGAGTTGAAAAGATTTTCTACAATTACAGTAGAAAATTAGGGCTGGAGGGACGCAAGTTATTGGTCCCAATACTGTTCATACACATGATAGGAAAGAATACTTCCCTACATTGCAGGAATTACTGGATCAAATTATAGCCTGTGTTGTGCAGGAGGTCAGACTAGGCCCTGGTCTACACTATGAGTTTAAGTCAATTTAGCATCATTAGATCGATTTAACCCTGCACCTGTCCACACAACGAAGCCATTTTTGTCGACTTAAAGGGCTCTTTAAATCGATTTCTGTACTCCCCAACGAGGGGATTAGCACTGAAATCGGCCTTGCTGGGTCAAATTTGGGGTAGTGTGGATGCAATTCGACGATACTGGCCTTGGGAGCTATCCCAGAGTGCTCCATTGTGACCACTATGGACAGCACTCAACTTAGATGCACTGGCAAGGTAGACAGGAAAAGCTTTGTGAACTTTTGAATTTCATTTCCTGTTTGGCCAGCGTGGCGAGCTCAGAGGTGACCGTGCAGATCTCATCAGCAGAGGTGACCATGGAGTCCCAGAATCACAAAAGAGTTCCAGCATGGACCGAATAGGTGGTACTGGATCTGATCACTGTATGGGGAGAGGAATCCGTGCTATCAGAACTCCGTTTCCAAAAGACGAAATGCCCAAATATTTGAAAAAATCTCCAGACCACCTCTGGATCCCCTGTGTAACCAACCACCCTCCTCCCCAGGTTCCATAGCCTCCTCACCCAGATGCCCAAGAATGTGGTGGGGCAGCCTACAGGCACCCAACCACCCACCCCAGAGGACTGCCCAAGTAACAGAAAGCTGGCATTCAATAAGTTTTGAAATGCAGTGTGGCCTTGTCCTCCCCTCCTCCACCACCCCACCTGGTGCGTCCCTCCTCCCCCACCCCTCCAGAGCTACCTTGGCACTAATCCCCCCATTTGTGTGATGAATTAATAAAGAATGCATGAATTTGAAACAACGACTTTATTGCCTCTGCAAGCGGTGATCAAAAGGGGGAGGGGAGGGCAGTTGGCTTACAGGGAAGTAGAGTGAACCAAGGGGGCGGGTTTTCATCAAGGAGAAACAAACAGAACTTTCACACCGTAGCCTGGCCTGTCATGAAACTGATTTTCAAAGCTTCTCTGATGCGCAGCGTGCCCTGCTGCACTCTTCTAACTGCCCTGGTGTCTGGCTGCATGTAATCAGCAGCCAGGAGATTTGCTTCAACCTCCCACCCCGCCATAAACATCTCCTGCTTACTATCACAGATATTCTGAAGCACACAGCAAGCAGTAATAACGATGGGAATATTGGTTTCTAACCGAGTCAGTAAACTGCACCAGCGCGCTTTTAAGTGTCCAAAGGCACATTCTACCACCATTCTGCACTTGCTCAATCTATAGTTGAACTGCTCCTTACTACTGTCCAGCTTCATGAGCCATGGGAGCAAGGGGTAGGCGTGACCACGCGGTGCTGCCGGCTGGGAGAGCAGCCTGAGGCAGAAGCCTCCAGCTCGAATGATATTCCAGGCAGGACTGAATCTCCATGAGATTAAACTTAAAGAAGAGAATGACCTGGAGTGCCTCCCATTTATGTCCAGGCGCCACTGACTGACCTCACCAAGGTCTGCCAGGAGCACCCATGTCTTCCCAGGTGCCCCTGACTGACCTCAGCGAGGTCGGCCAGGAGCCGACGACGATGGCTAGCAGTCGTACTGCATCATCTGCTGCCGTGAAGGCAAGGAGCTGCTGCTGTGTAGCAATGCAGTACCACGTCTGCCAGCAGCACCCAGGAGATGTACGGTGACGGTGAGCTGAGTGGGCTCCATGCTTGCCATGGTATGTTGTCTGCACAGGTAACCCAGGAAAAAAGGCAAGAAACTATTGCTTGCCGTTGCTTTCACGTGAGGAGGGGGCCTGATGACGTACCCAAAACCACCTGCGGCAATGTTTTTGTCCCATCAGGCATTGGGAGCTCAACCCAGAATTCCAATGGGCGGCGGACACTGCGGGAACTGTGGGATAGTTACCCACAGTGCTACGCTCCGAAAGTCGATGCTAGCCTCGGTACTGTGGACACACTCTGCCGACTTAATGTGCTTAGTGGGGACACACACAATCAAATGTATAAAATCAATTTGTAAAAAATCAACTTCTATAAAATTGACCAAATTTCATAGTGTAGCTATACTCTAGATGAGCATAGTTGTCCCTTCTGGCCTGAAAATGTAGTAAACGAATGCTTTGGGTAAAATACCAAACATCCCTCAAGGTCTAGTTCTACAACTTTTATTCATGCTTAGTAACACTTACTCAAACAATTAGTCTCATTGAATTAAATAAGGTTACTCATGTAAGGGTAACTCTGTGTAAAATAATGAAACTAGTTTAAAATTGACTGTGTGTTCCTGTCTGCCAAAGCAAACATGTATTTTCAGCAGTACCACAGTCTGGCAAAAGTACAATATCCATAAATGTATAAGTCAGAAGTATTGATAGAGGGGTAATTCCCAAAACAACCACTGCTCAGAAGAAGAATGGCATTTTTTTCAATGAAATCATAAAAGACAGATAAAATCCAGATTGAAATACAAGTGCTTCTGATACCAGCCTTGCATGATGATGACACAGATTAATTCAATTTATTAATCTTCCTATATGTATTACATAGGCAATCCAGAGCCATAATGTTCTCTGGTGTCACTCCATCCATTTCAGTGGAGCAGCACCTGGGATGAATCTGCCCCACAATGCCTAAGAAATAAAGTGTGTTACAGAGATGCAAGCTTATGTGATATAGATCAACGTGTATTTTATATTATTTTAATGCTTTCATTTACTATTGTAATTCAAAGAGTTTGAGTTTAGGTTCAGATTTTGCTCAAAATTCGACATTCTTCTGACTAGTTCTAAATACAAATGTCCAAGAATACTCTCTGAATTTACTACTAAAGTAGAAAGCAGAGTCAGACATTTAAATCTTATCTTCAGACATAGGGTTCATTTTCAATGTTCTCCTGAGGCATTTAACTGTACAATTCAAAGGAGTTACTGAGCTATTATATATGCCCAAGTATCACTCTGAAACCACTTTTCACATATAGGGGTAATAGTCAAAGCCCTTTCTTTATGCAAAAATTGTATAGGTAATTATGGTGGCAGGGATTAATTAAGAGGTCTATGACTACTCTATTGTAGTGTCTTTACTAGGAAAAAGGTATACTTTTAAAACTAATTGACACATGTAAAAACCCTAGTGTAGTATGGGTAATTTGTATTTTAACATATATTAGCTGGGTAAGGGTCAACTCTGACCTCTACCCAGATAATATGCATTAATATATAAATTGCTCAGACTACACTAGGTGTAGAGGAGCGGACTCACCCCTGCAGCACCATCTGCTGGTCTCTTCTGGAAATTAGCTCATCAACCCAGGAGCGCCCTCTGCAGGCTGGTGATCCCCCTGTCCTCTAGCCCCCATATCCCTCCCTGGACCCCAGTGCCCTTGTACCTGGGGTGCTGCCCCCTAGCAGTAACCCCTCAGTCTTAGGGTCTCCCCTCCCCAGGGAACCCCCACTCACTATTCCCACCTTGCCTCAATATAAGGCTACTGTCAGTCATCATCTAGCTCCATGCCCTGGGGCAGACTGCAGTATCAGCCTACTCATCACTGGTAAGGTTGGGTTTGGACCTGCTACCTTGGCCTACCCCTAGGCTGCCCTCTGAAACCCCCAGTACATCTTGGCCTTCTGCTAGGCCGCAGCCTGGGGCTTTCCAGGCTGGAGCTCCCCAGCCCTGCTCCACTCAGGTACTCTGTCTCTAGCTCCCTGCAGCCAGGCCTATCTCCCTCTATAAACAGAGAAAGACTGAGTCCTTGCTCCTGGCTCCCAGCCTTTATGGGGCCAACTGGGCCCTGATTGGGGCATGGCCCAGCTGCGGCTGCTTCCCCAATCAGCCCAGCATTCAGAGCTGCAGCCCTCTTTAAGGGCTGATTTCAAGCCCTTCAGGGCAGGAGCAGGTAACCACCCTGCTACACTAGGGTTTTAATATATTAGTTAACATGTTTTTAAAACACACCTTTTTCTCTAATGTGGACACTGCCTCAAAGGGTTAAATTATGTAAAAAAGCATATGACGTTGTTTGCTCCACCTGGAAGCAATAATACTTTAGCTTGAAAATGTATACATTTTTGTAGAAACTGATAACACTACCATAACTATAATAATTTTTCTAATTAAATATATACCATACTGGAGAAATACTGTTAATAAATAATGAACATTTGTAAGCAATGTAATACTTAATTTTTTGTATTTCTAGAGAGCCATTCATGTACTGATTAAATACACTTTACAAAGGTAAGTGTTATTACAGCAGGACAAAAATGTAATTGCGGGGGGGTTGCTTTTTTAGTTATCTTTGAAAGCTTGGAGATTTTCAAAAATTCTTTTTCTCCCCCCATCAATAATCTTGAAATTTTGCAAGTTATTTTCTACATTTTTTGATCAGTTTTATTTTAGATCTAGAGAAACTGAGGCACAAAAGGGCTAAGTCCCTTGCCCAAGTTAACAGTGAGTCAATAGAAAGGGCATAGAAAACAACACAGGTCTCCCAACTACCAGTCATTAGACCACTGGTGGGCAACCTGAGGCCCGTCAGGGTAATCTGCTGGTGGGCTACCAGACAGTTTGTTTACATTGGTACGGCTGCCTGCAGCTCCCAGAGGCGGTTCACCATTCCCAGCCAATGGGAGCTGCGGGAAGCTGTGGCCGCCAGTGCCACTTCCAACCGCTCCCATTGGTCAGGAATGGAGGACCACTGGGAGCTGTAGGTGGCCGTGCCAATGTAAACAAACTGTCTGGCAGCCCACCAGCAGATTACCCTGACCCACCACTGCACTAGACCATGCTTATCAACAGCTAAAAGGAAAGTAGCATAACTTATGAATTGGTTTAAAACAAATTTGACTTATTCAAGAAAAAATAGGACCCTAACATAACTTGGCCCTTTTACTTTTAAGCAGAGCATTGCATCAGATCAAAATAGATGAAAAATTCTACTATTGCTGACTGTTTGAATCATGCTGGCCAAATATGAAGAATGTCTGACCTTTGTGCATGAGATCTGTCTGCCTAAGTACAGCGCGTAAGATAGTTAATATCACTGATACTAGAGTAATTGAAAAGAAAGACAGAGGAACTGTGCTGGATTTACTACTTGATTGTGCATAAGATCAGAACAAACAGTAAAATAAGCCACTTTGTAATACCTCACTGATCATCATTCAGAGGGTAGCCAAAAGCCATTTAAAGCCTTTGTTATACAACATTCTCAACAAATCTAATAGTCATTAATGTACTATTTAGTCTGCCTGTTAGCAAAGCAATCTAATGAAACTGTTGTTAACCCATCTCATGTGCACTTTAATGGTGACTGGAGATAATTATATTTGGCTCTCTCTCTAATATGTACACAGGTGTAGTCAGAACAAAACCAGCAATATCGCATTGGGATTGTTTCCTCGCAAATTAAATTAGCACTAAACTCTTCAGAATAAAAGTAACATCTCTGTGGCAGGTGCAGTTCAGCTATAAAGATTATATACTATAATGCAGGTAGTGTCTGCTGTAGGAAGGATGATTGTCAACCTCAATTCCAATACCACTTTGTATGAGAAATGTACAAGTAGATGAAAAATTTCTTTTGGCTGATATTTGCTATGCTTGGTCTTGGCCCAAAGGCATGAAGAGGATGAGCAAAATCATATGGGATGCCTTTTGAGTTATTTGAATAAGGGGGGCAGTGAGGAGGAGATATACTTTGTAACTTCAAACCTGGCTTGTTTTATGTATGTCATCAACACTTAAAAGTAACCCACTCTTGTTAATAAGCCTAACAGGCACTCTAGGGGGCCAAAAAGCTATTTAAAAATCTTTCCTCCTAACAAAGCCTCCTCACACATAATGAGGAGTTGTTCACTTTCCCCACACACTGGAGCTGCTGAAGTCTCAGCTCCTGAAACCATTTCAGAGGCTGTGGGAGCTTCTAGGCTTGTCTGGAGATGACGAACTTTCACAGGTACTTTTGTGGGCTGGTGAACCAGTTGGTCACTAAATATCAATGCACTTCTCCAGTCTTTTGAGGCAGCAGTGCAACTCTGGGTCCTTGTTGCACCAGGAGGATACCAAGTCCTTGAGACACTCACTTAGTGTCAAGACTGCCGACCTGAGGAGGAATGTAGAACAAGAGACCCATTCCATACTTTACTGGTGCAGCTGTGGAAAGAGACACTTGGAAAGTCTTAGGCATAACCCAGTAAGCCTTCTATAGGACAAGTGGAGCAAAGTCCCTGTGCTAAATGTTTAAGGTGTTAGTGGCTTAACCCAGTAGGCTTTACATGGCCCACTGTGGAAAAAGGCAGTAGTGAGTCCTATGCATAACCAGGTGAATCTTAAAAGGGAGCTAAGTTTTAAACTCTAATTTGGATTTTCCTTTTCCATCGCAAGTCTTTCACAATACAACTATTTCTTAATGTCTTTGCAAGAACTAGAGAAATTCCCCAAACCAAGAAAACCCCTGCAGGTGTATAGGAAATGGACATCTGTTTAAATAGTTTATGACTTTCTGACTTCTGTGTTTAGAACCCTGACAGAACAGCAGCATGGCTAGGTAGCTAGTCCTTGCATGGTGTGTACAGTTAGTAAGCATGGTCATTTTGACCTCATTATGCCAGTGTGGTTCCTTCTTATTAAGTTTGTTGTGTAAAGGGACAAACCCCATTCCAAATATTTTTAGCCAGAATTAAAGTTGAAAATGGGTTGCAGTTTGTCCCTTTACACAACAAAATTAATAGGAAGTTTTGAAAGACTTGGAGTTATCAAAAAAAACTTTTTTTTTTTTTGGAATGTTAACCTTAATTTGTTAAAATAAATACATAAAAACTGCCACATTCTTGTGTATTCCTTATAAACATAACTCTGAATCGCGTGTGTGTTTTGTGATAATGTGTGTTAAAGGTCTTGAAGGAACACCAAAGTCTTTGAAGTGTATTTTCATGCTTAACTTTGGCTTAAAACTATTGTCTGTTATAACACATGTTTAGGTGATATGCATGTCATTAATTGCAGAATGATGCCCATGATAAATTGCACAAATTATGCCCTTTTGACTGCCTCACCTGCGCTCTACCCACTAATCACCTTCCCGGGACTTTAATATTAAAACCTCCAAGTAGCTTCAAACAGACACCATTTTTGAAGCAAAAACCTACCATTGTGATATTTCTCTTCCCATCAAATATGGAACTTCTCCTTCCTCGCCAAAAGAATTTCACTGGCCTGATGTGTCAAGAAGGGTGAAATTTTGAGTCCACTCATGAGTAAAGTGACCCTCCCAAATTTATGCCACTAAAACTTTCATTGTATGCCATCATAGATGCCTTTTATATAACGAGAGTCTCTGAAAAAAGTCTTTGATTTAATTAGCCTTTTTAAAATTCAGCTATTTAAAACTTCATGCCTTAGAAAGCCCAGGTGTTTTAATTTTCATATGTCCTTATTGTATACATTAATTTCCAGTTTGTAACATTTTCTTCATACATAATTTATTAAACTACTGTCTCTCAGTGAGGAAAGATTCATTTACATGCAGTACAAGACAGCAAAGAAGCAAAATCCCATCTTACCATCTTCCTGAATTCAAAGGTGTTTCAAAGAAATTACAACTTGGGTTGAAAAAGAAAGGAAAAATTTAGAACACATGCAAATGCTGAAAATCCACCCGAGCGTTTCCCGACTGACCAAAAATATCTTTGTGAAGGTCAGACCCTTTGTAGACCCATGATAACCTTAGATTGATTTCCTCATCCCCCAATCCCTGAAAAAATCCTGGAATCAAGGAGTTAAACAAAGAGAGCCATTGAAGGTATGGCCATCCTGCAATCATGGCATGTGTCTGCAGCTCGCGTAGACGTACCCAAGCCAACGTTAATCTAGCTAGCTCAGGTACTGGAACACTGAAGCCATGGCAGTATGGGCTTCATCATGGGCTGTACGAGCCTGCTCAGAATGCTGGGGCATTACACATGGGGTTAGTCAATGCTGAAGCGCATGCTGCTGCAGCTTCACACCTCCAGTACCCAAGCGAACTAGATTAAAATTAGATTGGATATATATATATAAATTAAAGCTGCAATAGCACCCCATGACTGCATACTGTATGTTTGCAAAGGAGAGGGAGCAGTGAGGAGGGAGTAGTGGTGGAAGAAGAAGCAGGTTGAGGAGAAGTCAGCACAGCAAGTGGTGAACCATTAAAAATGGCTTCCATGATTCTAAGGTTTGGTCATAGACTATGGAGGCAGATTCCCAGCTGGTGTAAACCATTAGAGCTTCATCGTAGGTATGACAACGTAGCTATTGGAGCTAACAGAAATCAACGTAACACTAACTCCCTATAAGAGTGTCAAAATCACTCCTGCTGACCTCTCAAAGGTGATGGTTAAATTTAACAAATCAAAGGATCACAATCAGTACTACATAACCTGTCTTAATCAACACAGCTCAATATTCAAAAATGCTCTTTGAAAAAAGATACCGGAGAAGGGTTTGCAGTCAATTGATATGAAATTTTCACATGGACAGAAAAATTCCACTCAAAGCACCGCATTTCTGTAGAAGCTCTGAAAACTGAAATGATCAGATTTCAAGAGTTTTTAATTTCATTGCAGATTTCATGATAGGTTGCCTATGGCCAAGCATTATATTTCCTTTCGAAATAATAGATTCAACTGCAGATACCCATGCTAGTGTTTGTACCTTACATGCTGCTAAAGCGTGATAACGGAAATTACACTGGTATGGCGGCTTTATTTCTTACTTTGTCTTCAAACTGAATTATACTTGTCTACTGAATTACAAAAAACTTGAATGACAGCCAATGTTAAATCACACTGATGCAGTTATGACACTCATTTCTTCAAGAAAGAAAATATGAATGACAAGGAGAAGATTAGATGAGAATATACAACATGAAATAGCTTCACATTTTCTTTCAGAGTTTCCAAACTTCAGGGAAATTGACTTTTTTGATGCATCTAATTTCTCAAGTTAGACTGTATGCCAGAATTCATCCCAGTCCCCAATCCTGTGCAGGATGGTGTTTGGGGTTATGTATTCCACAATGCATGTCACTGTTTTGAACAAAAAGAAATGACATTTTCTGTGGTGTGAAAATACAAAAATGCTGCTAAAAAGAGAAAATTCAAAACTAAACAACATACCAGTTAGGTAGAAAATTATTCAGATAAGACTACATTTGCAATAATACTAAACAGAAGTAGAAAACACGGATAGGAGAAGTAGAAAACACGGATGTGTGTTTTGGTTTTATAGCAATGACAAGGCAACAGATTCAATAATATCATGGTGGAACTGCAGCACATTATATGCACTATATCTTGTTTCTCTTTATGTACACATAAGCAGGGATCCTAGTTTTCCATGATAAAAAACAAAATTATCTGATAAAAAACATAAAAATCCACATTTTTCCACAATTAAAATGAAATGCTTAACTTCAGTTTCCCTAGCCACAACATATATAGGTATCAGTTAAACACAATTTTTATTATCCCCCCATTTAGCTGAGCCTCCATTATCCAGCTCACTGTAGTAACCAAACCACTGGCCGCCCAGAGCCGATAGCGGTTGGGCTTGGGCGGTCAGCCATGACTCACTGCTTGAGCCCTGCAGAGCTGACCGCCTGAGTCTCCCCTCCGCCCCCATCTTAAAATAAGGGATAGAAAGCTTTTTGCCAATTCTCCTGATTATTTCAAATTTTGATTATCCATCTGTCCCTAGTCCCAATTAGATCAGATAAACAGGGTTCCACTGTCAATTTAAAGCACAGTCAAAAATCAACCACGAGAGGGGGAGGTTGTGCACATTGAATAAGTGATACTGATACTTGCAGTAAAATTTAGTTGATAGTTGTACATTTTTATTTTTTCACAAAATGTAAAAACTGAAGATTCTCTGTAAAAACACAAAATCCACATTTTTCCATATTTTCCTATGGCAAATGGATTGCTAGGGTTCCTGCCCCTAAATAAGCATGTACTATACAAATAAGATGTCCCTGTTTGTTTGTCTCAGGCCGAAACATTTTCCTCCATGCTGAAGCTTGTTATTTATTTTGTTCATTTTTTCTTATTACAATGTAAAAACGAAAAGAAAAAAGCATCAACAAAACTGTTTTTGGTTAGTTATATTTAGCAGCTTGTTGACCCAAGGCATGCATAGCAGTGATTTCAGATATTTCGGAGAAGGATTTAAAACATGAAGTACTTCATTAATTAACTATGGTCCATTCACAAAATGTAAATGACTTATGTGAGTCAATTTTGGGATTTGTTATGTTCTATTAATGCAACTGCCTTATTCTGCTTCTCCAAAGAAGCCTCAAAGTGCCTGATTCAGCCCTTGCTAAAGTCAATAAGAGAAGAAGGATGACAAGGCACTAGCCTGGGACTTGAAAGACTAAGGGCAGGTCTACACTACCACTTATGTCGATATAACTTGCTTCACACCGGGGAGTGAAAAAGCCACACACCCCTGAGCGACGCAAGTTACAGCTACTTATCCACTGTCCATGAGATGCTCTCCCGACAACATAGCTTCCACCTCTCACGGAGGTGAAGTAATTATACCTATGGCATAGATTGTCTTCACCAGATGTGCTACAGCGGCGCAGCTGCACTGATGTAGAACTTCTAACGTTGACTAGCCCTCAGATTCAATTCCATGATCTGCTGCAGTCTTGCTGTGTGACATTGGGAAGTCATTCAAGCCCAGATCCACAAAGTGACTTGGGCATGTAACTCCCACTTCAGGACCCAAAGTCTTCATTTAGGCACCACAGATTCTCAGAACCCCTGCTGCACTGCCACATAACTTTGGAAGCACCTGAAAACCCTAGACACCTAAATTTCAACTATTAAAGTGGCTGAGGCACCTAAATTCTGCCTCTGGGCATGCACACTGATGCCTCAGTCCTGACAGCCAGCTCTTGTGTCTTTCCTAAGCCCCAGTGAGATCCTCAAATCAGGGGAGTGTGCCCTGCGTATCACAGCTGAAGGGCCTAATCTGGTAGGTGTTTTCAAAACATGCCGAACACCTCATAAAACAGCCAGGGGGAAAAGATGGTGGTCTCCCTTATAACCTTTAGCTTAGTGGCTAGGGCAGTCCAGGGATGTGGCAAACCATGGGTAAATTGCTACCCCCATGGGAAGAGATTTGAACTTGGCTTTCTCAACTCTCAGGTGAGTACCCTAACTACTGGGCTATATGGGCTATTCTGAGGTGGGTCTTCTCAATCTCTTCTTTTGAAGCTGCTCAACTGTGTATAAATAATTAAGTATGCATTGAGTCAGAGAAAGAAAGAGAGAGAATGACTCTCTAGTTCAGTTGTCACTGTCCTCCTCTTCCTCTCCACTCACTGTTTTGAATCCAGTTGGGCTTGTGCCACTGCTGTTCTTGAAAGAAATGGCTTGGGTGCCTGACTCTAGGAGAGGGTTCACAACTGTTCAAGTGGAGAAAGATGCCTCCCTCCAGCCCAGATTTAGGCATGCAGCTCCCTGAGAGGGGTGGGGTTTAGGACACACCCCTCTCCTTGGAATCTGCTATTGGCTAGTTTAGGTGTCTCCCCACCTAGAGTATTGGCTTTTGTGGATCCCATTTTTATGTCTCTGTCTTTCCCCTTATGTTGTATAGGGAACATAGGCCAGGTCTACACTACAGACTTATATTGGTATAACTACATCACTCAGAGGTGTGAAAAATTCACACCCCTGAGGGGCGTAGACAGCAGTATGTTGATAGGAGAGCTTCTCGTATTGACATAGCTACCACCTCTCACAGAGGTGGATTACTATGCTGATGGGGATGTCCCAATTTGGAAGTAGAAATTGGTAGAGTCTGATATTTTCTTTGATGCAATCTTGTTTATTTACAAAGACTGCACAAAGTCCTTCTGTCTCTAAACACACAAGGAATCAAGAATGAAAGGAGCAATTTCTTAGCATATAGCCCCAAGCCTAATTACCAACACCAGATACAAAATTGCCCTCTCTAGATTTTTCCGGGATCACACTGTGTTTACAGGCTCCAGCTTGGCTTTCTTGCCTCAAACTCTCTCCATGTAATTGCCTGGTCTCTCTTCCCACACACACTTCTGTCCAAAACAATACTCAGCCAAAAGTTCCTGCCTGGGTTCACACACACCTTTTGTCTTAGGTGGGGGGTTATGCTTACAGTCATATAAAATGAAGGGTGAGTTCACACATATCAATCTCAATGGGGCTTTAACTCAATCCATAAAAAGGGTTCACTCAGATCATAATAGGCACAAGATAGCCCACGGCAGAGAAGCTAGAAATTCTCTAGATCAGTGGTTCTCAAACTTTTTTTTCCCCATGGACCACTTGAAAATTGCTGAGGGTCTCGGCGGACCCTTAAATGATCTTTCCAAATGTCATTTGTACCATTAGCTAACTATTGTAAACCGCTTTGGATAAAAGCGCTATATTAAAAAAAAAAGTAATAATAATTACCGTTTTTGTTCTACAAATAAAACTACACAACTCATATTTTCATATCAGTAGTCTTACCTTTCTAATGCAATGGACATGCCCTCTCTCTCCTGCCGCGGCAGCCCCTGAGCTGAGGCTGGGAAGGAGGGCTCTCTCTCCCTGGCAGCCACAGCCCTGGAGCTGAAGAAAGTTGCCTCTTTCTCTGTCCACCGTAGCCCTGCATTGTCCCAAATTCCCCCCACCCCCTCTTCTCACCCCACTACCCCCTCCCATCTACCCCTGATTCCCCCCATGGCCACCACCTCACCTTACACGTGCATCTTCTCCAAGGTCCAGGCACCTAATTAGTGGAGCCATGCCTGCGCAGCTCCACTAATTAGGTGGGTGGCCCTTCATTCTTTTGTGTGCAGTCGCCCTCACACACACCTTAGAGGGAACTATCCGTGGACTACCTGAATGGAGCTCGCGGACCACAGTTTGAGACCCTCTGCTCTAGTTGAAGGCAGGCTTTTTGAGGCTGACTGGACTTCAGTGAGCCAGGGAAAAGGTTTAAAAAGGTGCCTGGCTATTGTGCGTTTCCTGATTTGTCCCTTAGTACTGGTGATGAGGAAGAAGGCAAGAGTGGTTCTTAAATTGCACTACTTGATTGATCACAGAAATGGTGGCATCAGCTATGGTAGAATACTAAAGATGTCATGCTTTTTCTGACACTACTGTAACACTCCACTCCCCTTCAAAAGGAAGTAAACAAGTGATCTAGAGATGCTGAGCATAATTTAATATAAGGAGATATACCCATCTCCTAGAACAGGAAGGGACTCTGAGAGGTCATTGAGTCCAGCCCCCTGCCTTGACTAGCAGGACCAAGTACTGATTTTTGCCCCAGACACCGTAAGTGGCCCCCTCAAGAACTGAACTCACAATGCTGTGTTTAGCAGGCCAATGCTCAAACCACTGAGCTATCCCTCCCCATTACAATGAAAAGCACTAGACCTCATGATCACAAGTAAAATCAAACTCTAAGCATCAGAGGGTGACCTGCTGAAACCATCCACCTGTGACATCAAAGGAGATTTCAGCCAGGTGAGATCTTGTGTAACTTGCTGTGCAATCCCTAGTAGGGTATTTAAACAGAATGAGAATCCAGCACAAAGACCCATAGGACAATTAAAAAGAATCTACAGGAGCTCTCCACATCTCTTCTCCCCAGAGAGCTCTAAACTGTTCAGCTGTGAAGCTATTTGATTTATTGTGTGTGGGAGATCCCTGGCAGGCTGACCTTTGTGCTGATCAGAGGAGCCAAGAGCTAATTCTGTGACCTTCCCCAGTTTGTCAAGCAGCTGCTATTTTTAGCTGGATTCAGCCCTGGTGTAACACCAGGATGTTCAAAGCTAATATTGATATTCCTCTTTAATTTATATAGCAGTACTTTCTTTAATAACAGCATTTTAAGGTAGGAGTGAAGTGTCAGGCTTCACTTTGAATACCTGAGCATTTGCTGTTTTGTCTCATAATCTCAATGTTATTTAAACATATTTTTTAACTGTGACTTTAGATCAGTATCTTACACCATATTAGTCAAGTCTGGCTTAGTCTGTGTAGTCTCTTTGGCTGGAGAAAATTATGCCAAACATGACTTAAAAATTTCCTTTAATAGTACACACATCAGTGAACTCCAAATGCCAGTGTTTGATACCAAGCTAATCAAGATTAATGGATTCATTTACCAGATGGTTACAATGTTATTAAAATGCAAATGGTTGGTTTCTGCTAATTGTTTAATATCAGATACAATTAATCTGGGGAGCTTTACATTTTCAGTTCACCTGAGAAGCTTGAAATAAAATAATAATAATAATTTTACAAAAGCTGTAAGAGAAGTCTTTTCCCCTTCACAGGGCTCTCAGCAAACAGAGCACAAAACAAGGTAGCTGTTGTAAACAAGAAATGGAAGAGAACATTGGGATACTTTGTGCCCGTTTCATAATATTAGACTGAGGGCTGGAGGAAAAGAAGGAAAAAAGATCAAATAAATTTTTGCTCAGTTAAGAATATTGTTGAAGTCCTGAAAAGCAACTACCACATCTGATGGGAAACAATGAACTCAAAACAGCAGGACACTGAACTCTCTGGTCCTAGCCCCACAAAGCACCCATTAAAAAAGGTTAGAGTTAAGCACATGCTTAAGTGCTTTGCAGGATTAGGTCCAGCGTGCTCTGCACCTGGTAAGATTAAACCCTACATGAGTCAAAGAACTTCTTTCAGTCCAGCACAGTACCTGAAGCAGGTAGCTGCATGCCCATTGGCTCCTGGAATTTAAGAAGGCTCAAACATTTGTTTTTGTTTGTTTTAATATTTTATCTGGATACCCAGAGGACAGAAGAGGAGGCTTCGGACCACTTACTATCCAAATATGAAAGATTTCTATAACTGATCCAAATCCTGCATTGCAGTACCCTGTATCACTTGCAAAGAATATGCTCTGGATACTAATGGTGATATAATGCCCTCATTTCACATGTGCGACTTGATCACCTTGAATTGGGTTTCCTTCATGAACTGCTGGCTGCAGAGTACATAACCCCCAAACCAGTATAGACCCTTCTGTGTCTCTCACTGAAGAGTGTCAGACCAAAAGATATATCAATTATCTCTGAACGTTAATTTTCTCTTTTATATTTTCCTCTTGCATATACTGATGTTTAGTGCAAGAAAAGGAAAATTGAATACATGCCCTTTACTTTAGATTGATGTATCAGACATTAGTTCCTTACTTTTGAGCATCACATTTTTGCTTAAACATTGAAAAATGAGCATGAACATCACAGAAATGTGTAAAGAATAAGATCAGACATATTATTTATGGATTTCTGAACACATGTATTATGGTATGTTGGAAAAAAATGAATATATGTGGATGACTGTTTAGCTATTCATTTACAATTTTCTAGTGAAAACTGAATTGTATGGGCAGATTCCCTCATTAACAGGTAAATTTAGATAAATGAAAGGGTCATTTAAGCAATAATTATGGAGAGGCAAAGAAATATACGAACCAGTAAAGCAGAACATTAAGCATTAATACTAGAGAGCTTATGATATTTTTAATAGGTAGAAGATTGAGCCTTATAAAGATCATCAACAAGCATGCATTTGTGGTAATCACATACATTTGGATCTTTGTGAAAGAAGGATGCCTTTGCGGTTAAGGCACTGTGGGTTGAGTTCCTGGCTCTACTGCAGACTAATCATGCAAACTGGACAGGTCTTTTATCTCTCCCTGGCTCTAGTCTACATCTGTAAGAGTTAATAATATTTCCACATTCAAAGGCATTGTGGAGATAAATGTCTGAATGTTTTTGAGGCGTTCTGATACCATGGAGAAGGGGCCACATAAATATTTAGACAGAGGTAGATATATGTTGCCTGTTTTTATGGCAAATACTTCACTCTATAATTTTTATAGCAAATATGCTTATTTCAAACAGTATCGTGCAGATAGTTAATTCTTTCTCGTGTACTATCTTAGCTATGCTGCACAGCTGCAACAGAAGATCATACATAAATTGTCTGATCTTTCATATTTACTGAGTTTCAATCCTTAGAGACTTTAATCATGGATACCTATATTTTACACCCAAAATTAAGATATTTGATTCCTGGAATATAGAAATATACAATTCAAAAAGTCACTATCTGATAGCAAAATCCTTTTAAAAGTTTGACCCTTGACACTCCATGGGCTCTGAGGTAATATGGCATTTAAGGGCCTGGAACAACTGACATTACTGAGTGTAATGCTTTTCACAGTGAGCACTCACATTGTGAAGCCTTGGGCACAGGCCAGTGGCATAAATATTGCTTGCCATTTTCTAGGAATGAATCCTCACTCAGCTCGGAGTGTGTCAAATCCTGTTGGCCTAAGAGGATGCAATTTGGACAGCTCTGTATCAGCAGTGGTTCTTGAAAGATCCATGTAGATTCTGCAGCTGTAAAACAGGACCCTGTCTGGTTTTGGATGTGAACTGAACACCAAACCTACAGAAAGCAGTACATCTATAAGAGGCCAACTTTTAAATCCATCCATTCCCATCTTTGAAGTGGTTCATCTCTGTGTTTTGGCCCTTCACAACTTTCAAACTTCTGTTTAATCTTGATTCAGATTTTTTGGTTTTTCAAATGCTCAGGTTTGTATTTAACTATAATCTTCTAATTATGGTGTTGTAAACTCACAGTCTTTCACAGTCTTAACTGTCTTAACATTTTTTGGTTGGCAGTCAAGCTGTATTTGTCAGACATATACTGACAAGTAATCCCTCTATCTTGGTTTTCAGTGTATTTCTTATTTGGATTTTTCTTCCAGACAGACAGGCGTGGATTAAAAGTAATTTGCTCCTTTGTGTGCATTTGGTTCTTTGAAATTCCAGGCAGTTGAATAAAGTAGTTTCTCTTACCTGTTTAATTACCCATGGCTTGTTTGTCTCTATATAGCAGTCTTATCAAACAAAAGCCAATTTTGAATCCCAATTTTGATTGTCAAGTGAATATTAAGAACTATGAATCATTGCTTCACAATGACTGACTGCCTTTCTTTGTAAGTTCCTTCTTTTCTATATACATTTTAAGTCATTTTTTTCTTAAAATGAAGGCACTTTAAAAAGATTAAGTTCATACATAAATGAATTTGAATGTAATGTGAAAGGAAATGTTAGAATACATTTATGACTTAAGGTGAAATCAAATCAATGTTAAACTGACTTACAATGGAAACGTATTCAGAATTAACTTTGAATTCATTCAAAACTTGAAGTGGCATTTTTGTATTAAAGAATTTAAAAAATAACCCTCCTGAGAACAAAGATAGAAGGCTAAAAGGTTGTATTTAAGATGATCGAACCCATGAAATATTATACTAGCATAAGCTCTTATTCATCATTCTCTTCCTCCAGTTTTATAACGGTGAAATTATTGAAATCAATGTTGATGCACCAATGTAAAAAAAAAGTGAATGAGACCAATAGTATATTAGATCCTATTAAGTACTTTGCTGTGAATTGCTACTTTGAATAATTTTTATTTGTTGGCTGTTTTTATATCACTGTATTTCAAAGTATACATAATAGTCAACATGGATTTGTCAAGAACAAATTATATCAAACCAACTTAATATCTTTCTTTGACAGGGTAACAAGCCTTGGGGATGGGAGGGAAATAGTAGATGCGGTATATCTTGACTTTAGTAAATCTTTTGATACTGTCTCGCATGACCTTCTCATAAACTAGAGAAATATAGCCTAGATGGTGCTACTATAAATTGGGTGCACAGGTGGTTGGAAAACCATTCCCAGAGTAGTTTTCAGTGGTTCACAATAAAGCTGGAAGGGGATATTGAGTGGAGTCCTGCAGGATCAGTCCTGGGTCCAGTTCTGTTCGATATCTTCATAAATGATTTAGATAATGGCACAGAGAGTACACTTATCAAGTCTAAGGATGATATCAAGCTGGGAGGGGTTGTAAGAACTGGAGACAGTGAAACAGTTCAAGTATTTGAGGGTAATCATCACTGATGAAGAATCAAAGGCAGAAATTCTGTCAAGAACAACGCAAACAACAGCAACAGTAGCAAAGTTAAAGCCAATTTGGAGGAACAAGAACATCTCCCTGGTCATCTCCATTTTTCTGTATGCATGCGAGACATGGACCCTTATGGCAGAAATTGAATGAAAAATAAAGGAAGTAGAGATGAGATACTTCCATAAAATCCTGGGCCTCTCCTACTTTGACCACGTCACTAATGAAGAGGTCCGCAACATCCTCACCCAATGCGCTGGTCATATGAAGACCTCCTGATGACCGTGAAGAAGCACAAGCTGAAGTGGTACGGCCATGTAACAAGATCATTTGGCCTATCCGAGACCATCCTCCAAGGAACAGTACAGGGGAAGAGAAGAAGAGGTAGAAAGAAGAAGAGATGGATTGAAAACATAAAAGAGTGGAAGGAATGGACCTCGAGGAGACTCAAGCACTGACACACAATCGTCAGGGGTGGAGACAATTGGTTGATTGCTCATCAATGATGGCGCCCAAACGACCAATGCGGCAGTGGCAGCAATGATATTTCATAATGAAATAATGAACCAAATTGTGGTCAAGCAATTGACTATACAATTTATTAACACTGCAGACCCTGATTGACCTACACATCTAAAAACCCCAGGCTCTCCACCCTTTGCAGTCCTTGAAGAACTCTATGGTTGCTTCTCCCTAAACAGCCTGAACAAAATATTTGACATCACAGGGCATATCAATATCCCTATTACTCCATGCTGGGGACAACAAGGAAAACCACTTTGCATACATTGACTTGTGAGATCCAGGGTTGGTGTACGTGTAGCCACAAAGGACTACATTTGTGCACTAAAATAGTCATGAATGTTTACTTTCTTTCTCATTTAAATTTTTCACTTAAAAGTGTATAGCATTGTTTGTGGAGGGGTTTTGTACTTTCTCCACTGTTTTTTCACACTCAAAGTTCTGTTTTTGGAGAGCCAAATTATCTTAATTAGCTCTCAACACACATTGCAGAATGCATAGCAGTAGTCAAAGCAAACAGTTCTTGTAAATGCACACTGAGAGCCAAAGAATTAATACCTTAAGGAAAATACACAGTCATATTTATAAATATACTGCAACCACGACATAATTCTAAGCAGCACCCAATGCTTGAGGCCCATAGAAAAGTCCAACACAGAACATTACTTTGACTGACCATTAAAATGCTTATTCAAAGTGTCCCTCAGTTGCATAGCTTCATGGTGGGCTCTTGTCATAGCCTTTGTTGTTAGCTGTTCAAACTCAGCAGAGAACCATTCCATCTCTACCATCCACCCTGGTGGCAGCTTTTCCCCCTTTGCCTTACAAATATTATGCTGGACATAACAGGCAGCTATAACCATTGGGATATTTTTCTCAGTGAGATCCAATCTAGTGCGTAAATACCACCAATGTTCCTTTAATCTACCCAAAATATGTCTGACAGTCATTCTGCTGAGTCAGTAGTTGAATCTTTCCTTGGTACTATTGAGGTGGCCAGTGTATGGTTTTATGAGCCAAGGAAGCGTGGAGTAGTCTGGGTCCTGCAGAATCACTACTGGCATTTCAATATCTTCAATGGTAATTCACCAGTCAGGAAAAAGTGTCCCCACTTACAGCTTTTTGAATAGTCCCGTGTTCTTAAAGATGCGAGCATCACACACCCTCCCTGGCTAGCCTACAATAATATTGGTGAAGCGTCACCAGTGATCTACCAATGTTTGCATAACCATAGAAAAGTAGCCCTCTCTCTTGATGTACTCTGTTGCAAGATATACTGATGTCAAAATAGGGTTATATATGCTATCTATTGCCCAACTGCAGTCTTGGAAATTGCTGCAAATCCATCCACCATTTCCTCTTCATTGCTAAAAGTCACAGTCCTGCATAGCAGGAGATGATTACAGGCCCTGCACACTTGCATGACATGGTCCCTATTGTGGATTTTCCAATTACAAAATTATTTCTCACTGAAAGTTAGCAATCTGACATTGCAAACTTCCAGAGTGCTATCACCACTCACTTCCTCACTGCCAAAGTTCTCATTCTTGTGTCCCTGCATTGGAGAGTTGGGGCAAGCTGGGCAGAAAATCCAGGAATGTGGCCTTTTGCATCCAAAAATTCTGCAGCCATGGATACTCATCCCAAACCTGCATTATAATGCAATTCTACCACTCAGTGCTAATTTCTCAAGCCCAGAAGCAGCACTCTACAGTTTGCAGCTGCTCCATGAAGGCCACCAACAATTTTGAATTGTTTTTTACTATGTCCCTCAGCAAACTATCCTAGAAGACATCCTTATGTCCCCTGTTGTGGTGGTACTTCCGGAGGGTGTGCAAATACAGGAGAATCATGCATCCTGAATATGCAATGTTCACAAGAAGAGCGCAGAGCTCTGGGGAATCCATGCATCTGTCAGAGACTAAAAAGTGCCATGTAAGTTGTGGATTTTTTTAAAGAGTGCAAAAAATATGTGATATGAATGGCATTATGGGATGAAGCAAGTTGCAGGCTGAGAACTTGACCCCTACTTCCCAGATATCACTGGCTGAGTTATTTCTATCCCACAAAATACTGTACAAGTTTCCCAAAAAAGCATTGTGTTGGACAGTGACAAATGACACACTGAGATGCCTACCTGTGGGACACTGCACTTTACATCAATACAAGTTTTCCTGGTGAGTACATGCAGTGCTAACCAAACAGCCAAGTGTGCATGCTCCAAAGTGATATACAAACTCCAGCAGCTGTACACCGATGTAACTTGCATTGACCAAAGTTTGTGGTGTAGAATTATATAAAACTATAAGTAAAGTGAGCAATGTAACTTTTGTAAACCAAATGACAAAACTAGACACTTGGTGAGATTTGTGTTTTGTGTAAGGTTGCTAGTTGTCCGAGTTTTAACCAGAACACCTGGTTGAAAAGAGACCCTGGAGGCTCTGGACTGCACTGCTGACCGGGCCATTAGACTTCCAGTTGGTGGTGCAGTGGGGCTAAGGCAAGTTCCCTGCCTGCTGTGGCTCTGCGCAGCTCCCAGAAGAAGTGTCATGTCCCCGCTTTGGCTCCTATGCCCCAAGCTGCAGGGATGGTGCCTGTGGACAGGGCAGTGCACAGAGCTGCCTAGCCACGGCTCTGTATAGGAGCCATAGTGGGGACATGCCACTACTTCCTGGAGCTGCTTGATAAGCGCTGCTGGGAGCTTGCTCCCTTGACCCCCCTCCCATGCTCCAGCCCCCAGTCCCAGCCCTGATACCCCTCCCACCCTCCAAATCCCTTGATCCCATCCTGGAGCACCCTACTACAAGCGAAACCGTTCATCTCCAGCCCCACCCCAGAGCCTGCACCCCCAGCCAGAGCCCTCACCCCCCCCCACACATCTGAACCCTCTGCCCCAGCCCTGATCCCCTTCCCACACTCTGAACCCCTCGGTCCCACCCTGGAGCACTCTCCTACACCTCAAACCCCTCATCCTCAGCCCCACCCCAGAGGCTGCACCCCCAGCCAGAGCCCTCAGATGCCCCCCCCACCCCAATTCCCAGCCCGTAGCCCCCACCTGCATCCCTAATTCCTCATCCCCAGCTCCGCACCAAATCCCATACCCCCAGCTTGAGCCCTCACCTCCCCCTCCTGCACCCCAACCCCCTGCCTCAGCCCGAGCCCCCTCCCATACTCAACCCCTCAGCTCCAACCCATCCCGGAGCCCCCTCCTCCACACCAAACCCCTCATCTCTGGCCCCTCCCAGAGCCCGCATCCCTGCTTGGAACCCTCACCCCATCCCACACCCCAATCCCTTGCCTCAGCTCGGTGAAAATGAGCATTTGAGTGAACTTGGAGAGAGTCCGTGACAGAGGGAGGAAGGATGGAGTGAGTGGGGGGCAGGGCCTCAGAGAAAGGGTGGGGCAGGGCTGCTCAGTTTTGTGCAATTAGAAAGTTGGCAACCCTAGTTTTGTGCAACCAATATTTTCCCACAAATCAAAACTTGTTGTGCTTTAAATATATTTATGCATCTATATGTATTTTTGTAACAATCTATAGTGACTGATTAGGAGAGCTAGCATTGTTCAAAACAATTTCAGACAGAACTAGTTCTTTAATTCTCTCAATTTGTGTTAACTCTGATCAGAAAATGAAATGTTTGCTGCTTGGACTATCCATCTGGTGATCTCCTTGAAGAGTGGGAATTTTGAAGATGACGTAAAAAGAAAATCTGGACTTGCCACTACTGCATTCAGAAAACTCTGCAAAATATGGAAGGCTAAAGACATTTAGATAAAAGTGAAAATAAGTGTATATGAGACAATTGTCACGCCGATACTCTGGTATGGCCAGGAATGTTGAGGTCTGAGGAAAGCTGACAAACATAAGATTTTGACTGCAGAAATGAACTGGTTGATGGGAATACTGAGAGTTTGAAGACTGCAGAAATTATAAATAATGAACTGATAAGAAAACGTCTAGGGAAAGAAATAATGCTGCTACAGATGATTCAAGAAAGATGACTGCAATAGTTTGGAGATCTGTCAAGAATGGACCCAGAAAGTTTACCATACATGGCAATATACACCAAAGTGCACAGAACTAGAAATAGAAGATGACTAGGGATGTGTTGGATAGACATTGTGAAGAATGACAGAACAAAAAGGTTTAAAGATGAACAAAACTATTAATCTGGTACAAGATACAAAGTGAAAGAAAGATCTCATTCGGCCCCCATCGTCGCAGCTGAGCTGAGAGGTGGGAATCAAAGAAACGAGAGTTCGGCTTGGATACTTGGTGCTGTGGGAAATAATGTTTGTGAGAAGAAGACTTCCTCCAGACAGCTCAATGCTCTTACAGGTGTTAGGCTGACAAAAAATGCAAATTATCTTATCTCAGTGCAAGGGTACTATATCTACGAAGTGCATAAGATTTACTACATTCTTATCTTTTAAATATTTCAGGCAATATGGCAACTTTTTATGAAAATCATAACATTTGGGTGAAACACAGTTTCCTCAGACTTTCTGATTTAGAACCCCGGCTGCTTCCTCTATACATTTCAGCTGGTTAGTTGTTACTATTTCTAATAGAAAAACAAACAAACATCTTTACAAAAGATAGGAATTAATTCTCTGATTCATCTTTTATCCTGACATATGTATCAGATAAAGATAAAATACAACTGCAATAGGTGTAAGATTTATTAAAGGAAGAGAGATTTGGCTGAGACAGCACAGTGACACGGAAATTAAATATAGTTTGAGAAAGGCAGTTTAGGCCCGGTCAGAAACAGACAGACACTTTCAGGATACTGAACTTTTTTACTTCAATGGCTGTTTTATTTTAAAAGAGAATATTGTATTTCAAAGGCCAGATGCTATTAAAATGATTTTTTGACTTTTCTTTGAGTCTGTGTTTAATCTCAGTGCCTCTGTGCTGACCTGTGGAGAAAATGATAGGAAAAATACAATTTAACTTCAGCTCAAACTTCTTTAATCCCCCCACCCCCCAACATCCTATGAGTCCATTTTTAACAGTTCTTTTCACAGCAAAAGCCTCTGACGAAGGGCTTGACTAAGCGAGTCTCAATTCCAGGCTATTTTTTCTCACCCTGGCTTCTTGATAGTGGGATAGATGGGGTGAAAGCTGCATGCACAAAATATGAGTTAATATGAATAGGCAGTCATACATGCAAAATGTATAGCTGCATGTACAAAATGGATAATTACACATCAGTACCCATTTTCATGGGCAATTATTCATTGTACATATACATTCTATGTATGAAGGCATTATCTCTGTGTGCCTACACATACTTATTTTGTATGCCCAAATTAGGTATCTATTTTTGATAGTTTGGGTCTGATAGGTTTTCAAATCTGGGATTATGGGAATTCAAACTAAGAGGTCTCAAGGGCATTCAGATGCCACCTCTCTTTGGTTCCATATGTATTATTGTAATTTGTATTCACATATCCCACTGTCTGGTGTGGAGGAGAACATTATGCCTGTTGAGAATTGGGGCCTAATTCAATTTGCACAACTCAAACATAAATACTAGTGTGATACTGCACCCCATACTCTCCATAGTGATATTATTATGATATGATTATGGCATAATTATGATGCATTTAGTACATACAGGGCATGTAAGGTGTCACTGGAAAGTTAGGATTTGCTGAATATGAATATCCTATTTGGGTGCATGTATCGTTTTTGTATCTGAAGTTATGAATATGAACTATGTATCTGTATTTCACATGCAGTCACACCTTGGTGACACCCACTAGGCAAGATGCTTCCAGTCTAAATAGCTGATTGTGAAGGGCCTATTCAGGGTAAAGGGCTATTAGGGAAAACAATAGGCCTCAGGAGAAGCTTATCCCCCAACCTGGTGAGCCTTCCTGTGGATGTTTCAGCCAGCCTGTAAGTAATGGCTGCTATGACTCTGCAAGGGCATGTGACCAGCCCACATGACTCTGGACTCCATTTTGTGGGCCTGTATTTTCCCACAAACTGGGCTGGGAACTGTTTTTGGAACAAAGGGTTCCCGCCCTGTGCTAAAGCTCTATATGGCAGGGAGTGACATCAGCTGTTGCTCTTCACTCCCCCACAACTGGACACTTAAGAGAAGCTCCAAAAGAAAAGGACTTGGAATGGGGATGGGGATCCCAAGCTGCAAAGCAAGTGCAGCTTGTGCCTGGAGAATCTGCAAGCCTGTTTGTACCATCAGTCAGGGTGAGAAATGCTAATTCATATCTCATCTATCTAGTTTATTAATTTGTGTTTTTGTTTATTTGCTAGGTAATCTGCTTTGATCTGTTTGCTATCCCTTATAATCACTTAAAATCTATTTTGTTGTCAATAAACTTGTTTACTTTTAAACATAAGCCTTTAAGTGAAGTGTCTGGGGAAAACATTTCAGCTTGGTTAAAACAAGTGTGCATATTCCTTTCCACATTGAGGTGGGCAGACATATTAATGAGCTTACACTGTACAGATCCCTGTGCAGTGCAAGATGATATAATTTTGGGTTTATACTCCAGAGGGCAGTGTGTGCCTGGGGAACTGGGAAACTGGCTAGGGTCTGCTGTTTACACTCAGGTGGCCCAGTTTGGGTGAGTGGTGCCACCTGCTGTCGTGTTGGATGATAACAGAGCCTGGGTGAGGCTAGTTCCAACCAATGAGGGCAGGACCAGTCCAACTGAGTGGTCAGAGGGGTGCAGTGGCTTCTCATGGCTCCCAGACTGCACCTAGGGGTGACAACCCATCACAACTAGCTTCAGTGATGTCAGCAGTGCATGTGGCCCTTGGAATACAAATGTGCAGAAATGCTTTTGTTCCTCCTGAGCAGTATTTTCTCAATATGACTCTGGCTATCTTGCCTCATTTCATCCAAGAAGAAGTTCTGTTACCCCAGAACTTGACAGTACTACAGTCAGCCATTTTATATGTTCAGCCACTGCCAGCTGAATACCAAAGATCACATAGTGAGGCCTTTGTGAGACAAGGTCAGACAACTGCATACTTGCAGTTTGTTAATTAAAATAGGAGGATGGGACAGAAAATGGTGGAAGAGAGTGAGTGTTTTTGTGCCCTGGAGATATTGTTTTTTTGGCTAGAAATACTAGAAATATTTTGAGATGAGTAGTTTGTTGAAATTAGTTATTATGCTGACCCACTAGGAGTGACTATAGGTTATGTACTTTGTTAGAGTTAGCTATAAAAGTTTAGGTAAAAGTAAAAAGCAACAGGGGGTCCTGTGGCACCTTTGAGACTAAGGCCTTGTCTACACTACGAGAGTAGTTCGATGTTACTTGCATCGAATTTTTGGAATCGATATTGCAAAGTCGAACGTGTGTGTCCACACTAAGGACAGTAATTCGACTTTGTGCGTCCACACTAACGGTGAAAGCGTCGACATTCGAAGCGGTGCGCTGTGGTCAGCTATCCCACAGTTCCCGCAGTCCCCTCTGCCCATTGGAATTCTGGGTGTAGCCGGCAATGCCTTCTGGGTAACAAAATGAGTCGAGGGTGCTTTTGGGTAACTGTCATCATCCGTCCATCACTCCCGCCCTCCCTCCCTGAAAGCGCCGGCGGGAAATCAGTATGCGCACTTTTCCAGTCATTGACAGCGCGGACGCCACAGCACTGCGAGCATGGAGCACGCTGCGACCATCGCTGCAGTTGTGGCCGCTCTCAACACCTCGCAGCTTATCATAAAGGTTTCCCTGAGGCAGATGCAGAAAAGTCAGGCAAGGAGGCTACGGCACCGCGGTGATGTCCTGAAGTCTGAGAGTAGCACAGACCTCTCAGAAAGCAGGGGACCCAGCGCCGAGGACATCACGGTGACAATGGGTCATGTTGATGCCGTGGAACGGCGATTCTGGGCACGGGAAACAAGCACTGAGTGGTGGGACCGCATAGTGCTGCAGGTCTGGGATGAATCCCAGTGGCTGCGAAACTTTCGCATGCGGAAGGGAACTTTCCTTGAACTTTGTGAGTGGCTGTCCCCTGCCCTGAAGCGCAGTGACACCTGCTTGCAAGCTGCACTGAGTGTACAGAAGTGAGTGGCCATAGCCCTCTGGAAGCTTGCAACGCCAGACAGCTACCGGTCAGTCGCGAACCAGTTTGGGGTGGGCAAATCTACCGTGGGGGTTGTTGTGATGCAAGTAGCGAAGGCAATCGTTGATGTACTGCTGCCAAAGGTAGTGACCCTGGGAAATGTGGAGGCGATCATAGATGGCTTCGCAGCGATGGGATTCCCAAACTGCAGTGGGGCCATAGATGGAACTCACATCCCTATCCTGGCACCGGAGCACCAGGCCACCCAGTACATTAACCGAAAGGGATACTTTTCCATGGTGCTGCAAGCACTGGTGGACCACAGGGGACGTTTTACCAACATCTACGTGGGGTGGCCGGGCAAGGTTCATGACGCTCGTGTTTTCAGGAACTCTGGTCTGTTTAGACGGCTGCAACAAGGTATTTACTTCCTGGACCACAAAATAACTGTTGGGGATGTGGAGATGCCTATAGTCATCCTCGGGGACCCAGCCTACCCGCTAATGCCCTGGCTCATGAAGCCCTATACTGGCGCCCTGGACACTGAAAAAGAACTCTTCAACTACCGGCTGAGCAAGTGCAGAATGGTGGTGGAGTGTGCTTTTGGCCGTCTCAAGGGGAGATGGAGAAGCTTACTGACTCGCTGTGATCTCAGCGAAACCAATATCCCCATTGTTATAGCAGCTTGCTGTGTGCTCCACAATCTCTGTGAGAGCAAGGGGGAGACCTTTATGGCGGGGTGGGAGGTTGAGGAAAATAGCCTGGCTGCTGATTACTCTCAGCCAGACAGCCGGGCGATTAGAAGAGACCAGCGGGAAGCGCTGTGCATCCGGGAGGCTTTGAAAGCAAAGTTCCTGAGTGAGCAGGGTAACCTGTGACTTTAAAGTTTGTGTAATGAGAAGCTAAACCTTCCCCCGTTTCTTTACCCAGTTAATGTTGACTATCCTATCCAGTTACATACCCCCTCCACCCCCCTTCCAACACACGTTTCGAAATAAAAATAGTTCTACTTTGTTAAAGCACACCGTTTTCTTTAATACTGTTTTCGCGGGAATTTTTTAAAACTGGGACGCAGACTGTGGTGCGGAGCGGGTGTAGTGTAGTGACGCGAATGCAGCTTCTAAACTGAAGGATTGACAGGCTACGCTGCGGTGGGATGGTTGTTTCAACGGAGCCTGTCACCCCTCCTGATCGGGACTGTGTGTATGGGGGGTCTATGTGACTTTGTGGCAGGGGGAGGATGGTTACAGATCCCCTGCTGTGTGGCTCTGTGATCCTGCCTAAGGACCGTCGCTTAAGATCTGTAACTGCCCTCCCCCGCCACAAAGTCACAGAGCAACCCACCCCCCCCAACATAACATGAAAACAACCTCCCAGACTAACCAGGGTAACTAGTCACTGCATCACTGCACTGTGTATGTGCCCTGCTGCTGTGCCTGCCCCCGACTATGTACCCTGCCAAAGGTGACTGTCCTGTCCAATTACCAACCCCATTTCCCCTCCTCCTCCAAAAGAACATGATTGAAACAGTAGTTAACAGAAACGTATTTTTTATTATCAACTACACATGGCATTGGGAGGTGAAACTTGGACGGGGGCTTGTGTTAGGCGGGAAGGAAAGAACTTTTCAAATTTTGGGAAATGAGAGCCTTCTGCTACTAGAGCTCTCTGCAGGGGTGGAGTGAGACTTAGCAGGGACTCTGCCGCCTCTCCTTCTTTGCACTTTGGGTGAGGTGGGTATGGGACTTGGTGGCAGGGGAGGGCGGTTAGAGATGGACTGCAGCGGGGCTCTGTCCTCCTGCCTCCGTTCCTGCAGAACATCCACAAGGCGCCGGAGCGTGTCCGTTTGCTCCCTCAGTAGTCCAAGCAGCGTTTGAGTCGCCTGCTGGTCTTCCTGCCGCCACCTCTCCTCCCGATCCATGTTGGCTTGGTGCATTTGGGTCAAGTTCTCCCGCCACTGGGTCTGCTGTGCTGCCTGGGCTTGGGAACAGGCCATAAGCTCAGAGAACATGTCCTCCCGTGTCCTCTTCTTCCTACGCCTAATCCGCGCTAGCCTCTGGGAGTGTGATTCCAGGCTAGGTTGTGAGACAGTCGCAGATGTGGCTGTGGAAATGGGAAAAAGGGAGTGAATTCCTCAGAAAGGTAAATGTAGTTGTGAACAAAGAACATAGTCTTTCTCTGTGAACAAGCACCTATCACATGCGCACTCAGCACAAGGTCGAATTCTCGGCCTTCGCATTCAGTGCCTGGGGTCTTGCACAGCACATTTGAGAAGCGGGGCAGCACAACGGAATTTCTGTTGCAGGCAGACATGGTAAGCCGTACACTTGTGGCAGTTTAAAACTTTTATATTACCACTGGCCTCATTTCACATTTAAAGCTATGTCAGTTCCTGCAGCCAGCAATCCGGCAAGCAGGAACTCTGCCCCTGTCCCACCCCCTCGCGGCTGTCCCCGGGAACGATCCCTTTCGGCTGCCCCTCTCCCGCCTCCACCGCGTGGCTACAAACCAGCGGTTACAGTTCTGTAAAGGAACGGGAAAGCAGTCCCAACACTAACATTCCCCTACCTAATTCAAAGCAGGTCACCATGGGCGACATCACTCTGATGAGGATCTCTGAGAGCGACAGAGAGAGAATGCTCCGGAAAAGCCTCCAAAGACCAGGGCCGTATGCCGCCCTGCTGTGCAGAGCAATGATTCCCGAGTACTTGATAGTCTCGTGGCGCGGCAATGTGTCATACTTCGGAGGACCCAATAAGGCCGCTCTCCCCAGGAACCTCATGCAACGGCTTTCACATTACCTCCAGGAGAGCTTCATCGAGATGTCCCAGGAGGATTACTGCTCTATCCCCGGACATATAGACCGCATTTTACTGTAG
Source organism: Trachemys scripta elegans (assembly GCF_013100865.1). NCBI lineage: Eukaryota > Metazoa > Chordata > Testudines > Emydidae > Trachemys > Trachemys scripta. The sequence goes on along the minus strand of NC_048299.1, from coordinate 133,328,409 downwards.
CTGCAGTAGCAGCGAATAAACAGTAGAGCGGCTTGTGCAGGACAATCACTGAAAACCGGACATTGCTAGATTTTTTTTCAAAACTTGCACTGCCCATGACTAAACCGTTAAGCGCCAAGGGCACACTAATCATGAACAACCCATTCTTTTAATTGTTAATATTCCTGTTTTGTTAAAAATAAATGTTTAGATGTTTACAACACTTACTGGCTGATCCTTCCCCAGATTCTGTGTCCGGGGTAACGGCTGGGGACGCTTCGTAGGGGATCTCTGTAAGGCTGACGATGAAGAGATCCTGGCTGTCGGGGAAATCAGCGTTGTGAGCGCTGCCGACTGCCTCGCCCTCCTCATCTCCTTCCTCATCTTCCCCGTCCCCTAACATGTCTGAGGAACCGGCCGTGGAGACTATCCCATCCTCAGAGTCCACGGTCACTGGTGGGGTAGTGGTGGCGGCCGCACCGAGGATGGAATGCAGTGCCTCGTAGAAACGGGATGTCTGGGGATGGGATCCGGAGCGTCCGTTTGCCTCTTTGGTCTTCTGGTAGCCTTGTCTCAGCTCCTTGATTTTCACGCGGCACTGCGTTGCATCCCGGCTGTATCCTCTCTCTGCCATGTCTTTAGAGATCTTCTCGTAGATCTTTGCATTCCTTCTTTTGGATCGCAGCTCGGAAAGCATGGATTCATCGCCCCACACAGCGATGAGATCCAAGACTTCCCGATCAGTCCATGCTGGGGCCCTCTTTCTATTCACAGACTGCACGGCCATCACTGCTGGAGAGCTCTGCATCATTGCCAGTGCTGCTGTGCTCGCCACGATGTCCAGACAGGAAATGAGATTCAAACTGGCCAGACAGGAAAAGGAATTCCAATTCAAATTTTCCCGGGGCTTTTCCTGTGTGGCTGGTCAGAGCATCCGAGCTCGCACTGCTGTCCAGAGCGTCAACAGAGTGGTGCACTGTGGGATAGCTCCCGGAGCTATTAGCGTCGATTTCCATCCACACCTAGCCTAATTCGACATGGCCATGTCGAATTTGGCGCTACTCACCTCGTCGGGGAGGAGTACAGAAGTCGAATTAAAGAGACCTCTATGTCGAACTAAATAGCATCGCAGTGTGGACGGGTGCAGGGTTAATTCGATGTAACGGCGCTAAATTCGACATAAACGCCTAGTGTAGACCAGGCCTAACAGAAGTACTGGGAGCATAAGCTTTCGTAGGTAAGAACCTCACTTCTTCAGATGCAAGTAATGGAAATCTCCAGAGGCAGGTATATATCAGTGTGGAGATAACAAGGTTAGTTCAATCAGGGAGGGTGAGGTGCTCTGCTAGCAGTTTAGGTGTGAACACCAAAGGAGGAGAAACTGTTTCTGTAGTTGGATAGCCATTCACAGTCTTTGTTTAATCCTGATCTGATGGTGTCAAATTTGCAAATGAACTGGAGCTCAGCAGTTTCTCTTTGGAGTCTGGTCCTGAAGTTTTTTTGCTGTAAGATGGC